>NC_049995.1:10154477-10157570 GCF_000003815.2 Branchiostoma floridae
TCAGTATAAATATTTTGTAGAAGCATCGCTGTAGGATAGAAGGTCCCAAGCAATGTAAAACATCACGTAGCATGAAGTTCGCTGTCAACTGGCACACAGCACATGACTGTTTGAAACTGTAAGTCTAATCAACAGCCGTGTTTGATTGATAACCGGCGGTCCTTTGATGAAGTCGGCGAAAGGTGCGTTAGTTAGAAAATCTGCGTTTAGTTTTGATACGTAATTATAAGTTAGACAGTGGCGAGAATGATTATTTTCTCATCAATATTTCTCTTCAGAATTATTTGAACTTAATTGTACATCTAAACAATTGGCTTACCTGTGCAATGTTTATATGATTAATGATCAGTGTACTGAAATCACGTATGGCTCCTAGTCAATAGATGAGCATTTTTCTCTATAGTGACCACCTGTCTATAGTGGCCACATTTCTATCACTGGACTGGAACTTGCGAAAACTGCTGTATTTTCTCCAGAGCAAATGTATGTGTTCCTAGTGCTGTTGTTGTTTGACATAAACTTTGAACATTTAAATTGTAAGTAACTTTAAACTGCCAGAGTTTCAGCCCAATAAAACAATCTCAGCGCCAGGGTATGAACAGACTGACCAGACAGACGAAAATAAATCCTCGAACAAGGTTCAATCGTATCTTCCGGGTCTGGCAGGACTGAGTTGTTAAACTAAAATAAGAATAGGCTCGATGGCTGATTGCATACAAAGTAAAACAGTTTAACAGTTTTACAGCTTGAAGAAAACAAACGCTCCTACAGTACCTGCACCTGCTTGATAATTATTAAATCGTATGCCCTACTTGAATAAAAAAGTTCACTGCAATAATAAATGTACCCACATCACAAGGAGCTTATACTTTTTTAAACTTACACCTAGTTATCGTACTGAAAATTGTTAATGACATTACATGAAGTCATTCAACAATTTTCAGTCATGATGAAAATTTTCTGAATGGAAGGTGTGATTATTGTCATTTTCTGAAAAATAGAAGCAAGCTCTGTCTTTACCTGGAATCAATTCACAATTCCAGTCCACTTTGGGGGATAATGTACTGTTAAGATGTTCCATTTTTGCGCAGGGGTGATTTGGAACAGTCCAATGTTGCGTGGGAAGGGGTATGGCTGAAATATGCTGTATTTGCTCTTAAGCAAATGTCGGCCTTTCTAGTATTATAGAGATTCCATATGGATTGTAATACACGAAAATTAAAACGCTTACCACAGGTAACATCAAAACTCTTAACAACAAGCTTTCGGTCAGTCGTCTGACTATTTTCGAGGTGGAAATGACTCAAAGCCTATGCCACGTGATCTGAACGGAAGTGTGACGTTAGCAACTGGTCAAATATGTCCGGAAGTTGGTATCGGCCCCCGTCTCGGTGTAGGCTTCGGATCACATCACATGTACAAGGATCAGAGGACTGATCGAAAACTTGTTAGCTAGAGCTGTACCTTGTTTACTAGAAGAGCATTTAAAATCTTCACAATGTTAATCATTGGCACATATTAATAACTTTAATTCAGATATTCAAAATTGACACTTAATCTTTGCATCCCAGATATTGATGAATGCGGCAGCAGCCCCTGTGAGAATGGAGGCAACTGTGTCGATGGAGTGAACGGGTTCACATGTACCTGTGCAGACGGTTACGAGGGGACACTCTGCGCCACAGGTAACGCATCAAGTAGAGACAAAGTTTTCAAAAACAAATATATTTCTTTGTTTTTTCATAGGGCCATGTTGATTTGGTTATATGGATGACACCCGCACGCACAGCAATTTCGGCCATTTCCAAAGATAAAAAAGTTTTTATCCATACTGTAAATCGTTCAAAGCAGCTGTAAATAGGCAAATACATTTGTTTGTGTTTGTTTGTGTGTGTAGCACATTCATAGAAAATGTACATGTATACTTAATCTTTACGTACAACCCAGATACTGACGAATGCGGCAGCGACCCTTGTGAGAATGGAGCGGCCTGTAACGATGGAGTGAACGGATTCACATGTACCTGTGCAGCTGGTTACGAGGGGACACTCTGCGCAACAGGTACATGGGCGTCGCCAAAATGGGACGTTTATAATATCATAAAACGTATCCAGTAGCTCGAGTAACGCGTTGATGGTTCATCTGATATATATGTCTAACCTTTATTGGCATATACACTAAAATCTGTACTTAATCTTTACGTAACGTTTCACAATCTAAAATACATTTCTAACCTTTATTGGCATAGACATGTACACTGATAGAAAATGTACATGTATACTTATTGCGCACAACCCAGATACTGACGAATGCGGCAGCACCCCTTGTGAGAATGGAGCGGCCTGTAACGATGGAGTGAACGGGTTCACATGTACCTGTGCAGCTGGTTACGAGGGAACACTCTGCGACACAGGTAACGTATGTGTGTTTGTGTGTGTGTCTGTGGTGTGTGTGTCTGTATCCAGTAGCTCGAGTAACGCGTTGATGGTTCATCTGATATATATGTCTAACCTTTATTGGCATATACACTAAAATCTGTACTTAATCTTTACGTACACTCCAGATATTGACGAATGCGGCAGCGACCCTTGTCAGAATGGAGCGGCCTGTAACGATGGAGTGAACGGGTTCACATGTACCTGTGTAACTGGTTACGAGGGGACACTCTGCGACACAGGTAACGCGTCAATGACAGACTTATAAGTTTTCAAAAACACATTATATTTCTTTGTTTTGTTCATTATAAGGGCCATGTTCATTTGATCATAATCGGGATGACATCCGCGCGCATCAATTTCGGCTACTTTCAAAGATTAAACAAAAGTTTTTTATCCATACTGTTCAAAGCAGCTTCAAAATAAGCAAATATATGCCATGGATTGTCATATACACTAAAAATGTATACTTAATCTTTACGTACAACCCAGATACTGACGAATGCGGCAGCGACCCTTGTCAGAATGGAGCGGCCTGTAACGATGGAGTGAACGGGTTCACCTGTACCTGTGCAGCTGGTTACGAGGGGACACTCTGCGACACAGGTAACGTATGTGTGTTTGTGTGTGTGTTTGTATGTGTGTGTGTCTGTTTGTG
>NC_049995.1:10158594-10191984 GCF_000003815.2 Branchiostoma floridae
GTGTGTGTGTGTGTGTGTGTGTACGTGTGTGTGTACTTGCGTGTGTGTTTGTGTGTGTGTGTGTGTGTCTGTGCATGTGTGTGTGTGTGTGCCTGAGTATCTTTGTGGATGTGCGCAGAAGAACAGTGGAGAGAGTGTGAGTGTGTCCCTTTGAATTTCTTAATGAAGCAGATGTACAGGTATTCTGTGCCATTTTCTCACAAACCTTGTAACTCATGTTTTCATCATCTATAATGTCTTGATATAAAGCAAAAAAGTGACGTTTATAATATCATGAAACGTATCCGGTAAAGTAACGTCTTATGGTGCATATAAAATGGATGTCTAACCTTTATTGGCATATACACTGAAAGTCTATACTTAATCGTTTCGTACATACCAGATACTGACGAATGCGGCAGCAGCCCTTGTCAGAATGGAGGCGTCTGTGCTGATGGAGTGAACGGGTTCACATGTGACTGTGCGACTGCAGCCGGTTACGATGGGACACTCTGCGACAACGGTAACGCTTCAATGACGAACAAATGTTTCGAAAGTATATATTTTGGGATGTTTAAATGTGTTCCTAACTAGACACAATCTGACACATACTGTCTCTGACCCATACTGTCTATGACAAATCAAGACAGTATGACATAAGACAATATTAAGAACTAACTAATATAATTTATTTCAAACATGTTACAACGGATCACCAAATGAAAAAAAACGCATCGTGTTTTTGCAACTTCATATTTTTAATAGTATGTATTTAAGTGTATTTGATCCTTAAAATGTCAACAACAAATTGAAAATGCATTTTTGGAAGGTAAATACCCAGTATTGAAAATGCATTTTTGAAGGTAAATACCCAGTAAACTACCTCAAGGCGTAACACACTTAGGTTTGTACTGAATAGTACAAGCTGCTTATCCGAACACAAAGAAGGGTTCCTTCCCTTTTCGTTAAGAATGGTGGGTTCTTTTGTGTGCTCAATGTGTGACTGTACATGTCCTCAAAATGGTATCCGAGGAACGTCCCATTAGGTACATTTACACCTAAGCTTTAACATTTTAAGGGAATTCGTGTGAAGTGCATTTGCCAAGGGCACAATACTTTAAATACAGCCTCAACTATGGGGGGTAAATGCTCTGGGAAGCATGTTGGAGGACAAAATTTTTCCCTTCCCCATATCGGAGCACATACTATACGGAAATCAATAAAAAGGGCAAACAAGTGTTTCAAAAAACACACACAAAAATTAGCCTTTCAAACTCATGTAGTTATTAGTAAATTGAGTATGGGCCTCCCCAATAGACAGGAAAACGGGACCTTTTTGCATTGGTTATGCGCGACGCCAGTTTCGACTGTTTACATCAACCTATGCAAATGCCTGCAAATGAATAGCTTTTGTATCATATCATGATCTTAAAACATGTTCCCTAACCTTTATCGATATGTGAATTGAAAAAAAAATTCTTCATCTTTACGTACAAACCAGATATTAACGAATGCGGCAGCAACCCTTGTGAGAATGGAGCCGCCTGTAACGATGGAGTGAACGGATTCACATGTGACTGTACAGCCGCGACTGGTTACGAGGGTACACTTTGCGCCGAAGGTAACGATAGACAAAGTTTTCAAAAACATATATTTCTGTTGCTGTATTTGAACCTAACTAGCCTGGATACCATCCTCCGTAGTAACCGCTTGCTCACTCTTATAAGGACTTGACGAAGTAAATTGTATCTCTGTTATATACTAGCTTGCCTGATCCATGCCTCTTCCCTCATGACCTGAATGAAAAATGATTTGAGCTTTCATGGATATACAAATTAAGTTTAAACAAACAAACAAACAAACAAACAAACACCCTTTTCGCTCAGTGGTTAAGCCTGCATCAAAATCCAAACGAACACCCGTCGATTTTTTTTAGATCGGCTAGAGCTCCCCGAATTTCAAAATCGCCCGAGCTTCGTCTTTACTTTTCGATAAAAATCTGTCCCGTTAGGAGGTCTTTGTACAAATCTATGCTTTGTCTAGGGATACTATCAACGATAAATGTCTTTATCACTGCCTACAGACATAAATGGCTGTGCCAGTACGACGTGTCACGCGGATGCCGATTGTACAGATAACCCTCCCCCCGCCACGGACGGCACGTGTACATGTAAAGCTGGGTTTGATGGCGACGGTACCGATGGTGGGACCGGATGTACAGCTACAGGTAATATAACACACATTTTATTATGAATAGCATCCATGTGCGCATCAATTATCAGCCGTTTTTCAGAGACAATTGATGTAAGAAACATTGTGTAGTAATGTTTGTATTTCTTTGTTTTAAGGATATCGATGTACCTGTGTCTGTACCATATATATTAGAATAGAAAAAGTTTTCGACCATACTGTAAATCGTACAAAATGCTATGGCCTTGTTACCTCCATGAAAAAAATGGAGGTTATGTTTTTGATGTTTATGTTTGATGTGTCTGTTTGTGCACGTGGTCATCATAACTTTAGATGAATCGTAATGATATTTGGTATGTGGACAGGTCTTGGAGAAACGATTGTCATCGTCTATTTTGGGCCCCCTACTGGGTAAAAACTGATGCTGCAACAGAACTTTCGGTTTTGTGTGTTTTGTCCTCGACACGCTGTCGTCTTGTTTGACACTAACTTCGTTCATTTGTCTTTAAACATTGACAGCTACAACTGTACCTCCATGAAGCAGCGACAGCAGAGACAACACGTTAAACTTGCTTCAACGACACACCAGCAACCATGACACGACCAAGGCCTATATTGAAAAGAAATGTTCCTTTTCCGGTTAAAGGTTAAAGGGCGCTGTCGGGCAGTTCACAGAATGTTTTTTGTCACTTTCGGGCATGGCACCTACGTGGCCCCGTGGGACATCTCGCGGCTCCCAGGGACGACTACTCGCAAGAGACATAACATTTTCTATCTGACACATGAGTAGTGGAATTTAAAGTAGACATCTAAGATTCATATATTTCAGATGATGGCTTTGATTTTAAAAAATCGTGAAGTGATTAAGAATTGCATTTCTTTGTTTTAAAGATTTCGATATACCTCTGCTTGTACGATATATATCAGACTGAGTATATTGAAATACATCATGTTGAGAATACCAGCCATTTGATGCTTTTACTGAATTAGGTAGTTCCACTGACACGATACCTCTGATTGTGAATAAACAAATGATATGTGTGTATATATGATCAGCTATTGAATACTTTAGATTAGTTGCTTGAATGTGTTTTTTTTTCTCAATTCATAATCTTTGATGATACACCAGTTTACGTTTTATGTGTATATTTCGAGTATACATTACATGGATATATATTGCTTATTGTCATGGCATTTTTATTTCAACTGTGTAAAAATTCTTGTGGAACTGAAACACAATTCCGAAATAATGATCGTGTCAAGTTTACTATGTCGTTCTAATATCTTTAAAACAATGTTTCAAATGCATATAAAGTATGGTTATGCAGATTAAACTTCTAGATGTACATATCTATTTCATATTCATATCTACGCAGACTATCTTTTACTACAAACACATGTAATATATAAAAGTTGTACTCCTATCTACTGACAATTTTAACCCCATATGTTATACATGCACTGTAAACGAGCAAATGTTCGCGTTGATTTTATGCTCTTTTTTTGTGACATCTTTAATGCGAACTTAAAATCACAGCGAACTTTCCAGTACCGCCTCTGCCCGCCACCCCCTTGTTATAATAATAGACTTAAAATGGAAAATTAAAGTGCTAGCACTCCAGTTTCTTCCTACCCCGATATTAAATCCCGCTTAACCTTCCCGTTTTACAGTACTGTTTCTTAAGGTTACATATTTGCATTAGGGTCGAAACCACAACGTTCATTAATCATTGAGACAAAAAGAATAGACATGATTAGAGCGATGACATTTACGTATAGGTCCTCAATACGTTAACTAGTACAGCTACGTGTAAATGAATAATTTTTCATTCGATATAGCGTCATTCCTTGTACACAGGTCAATATATCACGGATATTCATAAACAGAATCATAACATTTCGGTCACATTTCCAAACCGGGGCCCGACTCACTGTTTGTGGAAACATAAAATATGCGTTATTATCAAGAAATGTACAATAATTACAATTACTTTAATTTTATGTGTTTTGTTGCCTTTTATTATGATCATTCGTTTTGTTACCCAAAACTGCCCGGCCGGTTTGGAAATGTGACTCAATCTATTGCTAGCATACAACCACAAGGGGCCAAAATTTACACCACCTTTCATCAAAAGCTTTCGAATTCTGTAAAAATAACATTTCTATCTTTGGGTTCTTACGATATTACGTTGGATACGCGCTCGCTAAAGGTGGTATCCCACTGCACTTTGGGCACCGGTGCGGCACTGTTGTTTCATTTTCGTCGATTTTTTTAATAATTTAGATATTGCGTAATACTGATACGTCAAAGTATGACAACAAAATACACAAAACGTAAGATTCGTTGAGTAATCTTTCGAACCCCACAGTGCCGCAACGGTACCGCAAGTGCAGTGAGACACCACCTTACACGTACACATACGCAAACAGGTCACAAATTATAGCCTCATTTTAAAGTAGACCACGAGTACACCCTTACGCCTTAGCGATAATGGTAAAAATAACAAGAGTAATTTCCATCCATAGCTCGCTATCACGCACACACATAGACAAGTAGATCACAAATTATATCCCCATTTTAAAGTAGACCACGAGTACACCCTTGGCTATGATGGAAGAAATAACAAGAGTAATTTCCATCCATAGCTCGCTATTACGCACACACATAGGCAAATAGATCACAAATTATAACCCCATTTTTAAAGTAGACCACGAGTAAGCCCTTAGCCGCTAGGTTAGTTAATGGTAAAAATAACAAGAGTAATTTCCATCCATAGCTCACTATCACGTACACACATCGACAACTAGATCACGAATCATAGCCCATTTTTAAAGTAGACCACGAGTACGTCCTTAGCTATAATGGTAAAAACAACAGGAGTGATTTGTATCCATAGCTCACTATCACGCGCACACATAGACAAATACTAGTAGTTCACAAATTATAGCCCCATTTTTAAAGTAGACCACGAGTACGCCCTTAGCTATAATGGTAAAAATAACAAGAGTGATTTGCCGCTAGCCACTTCAGACCAGCGCCCAAAAACCCCACAGACAAAACACAACACGTCACACCCGAATCCGTGCTTTGTACTCTAATGTGTGGATAAGTATGCCCCGCCAGTGTTGCGTGGCATAACATGTTTGTAAAAGACTGGCACCCTGTTTCCAGTCGTCAGGGAGACCGGGTTATTGCCGTTATATTTGTTTGGCGGGCGGTGGTATTTGCATACGGGTTAGGGGCTGGATTTTGGACAAGATGGCGAGGCTTAGGGTTGGAGTGTGTTGACGGTAAAGTTACGTGTCTGCAGCGTTGTCAAGCCCGTTTTTGAGGGAAGAAAACGCGCCTTTTTTCAGACAAGGACGGATGTATCTTCATGTGCCATTGTCGTTCTTGTATGGGACATTGCGTGCTTGCAAAGGATGACGTGCGAACGAAAAATTGGGACAAGCTTGCTGAAAAACGTTAACGTTCTGATAACAAATTGTGGAGTATCGACAGCGATTGTACGAACCACAACGTCAGTTTTGCACCGTTACTGCACTTGACTTTTTGAAATTCGTACCTCCACTTCAAAGGCAACGATTTTGGTGCAATATCTTCGCTTGGAATTCAACCAGGACTCTAGAATCGTCCCTGGATGCGGTCGAGAGCGCGTGAAGGATTTCTACCTACACTGTCCGGATTTTAGAAGACACGGAAACTCCTGGATACTTCTGTAAACTCTTCCGGATTATTCCGTTGTCATAAACGGGGTGGATTAACTACGAACAACGCTGGCTCATTGTTTCTCTACAAACGATTTTGTGTAACGCCACCGAAGAGGATTTATCCACCTGTTTACAACATCTCCTTACCGAAGACTTGTTTTTCCAGAATTAAGCAAATTATTAGCACCTAATTACAAGTGAAAGCCTTCCGAGGTAATTATCAAAGGCGTGGATTATAAGGATTGTGTTCGAACAATTACTCATAATTACGAAAACAATTTCTTCAATGCACTAAATACCATATACCCTGGAGGCTTTTTTAACCTGTGAGTGCGTCGTCCAGTTCTTTGACGTTTGACGGTTTTGTTTGTGAGAGGCCACGGCAACAGTTGAAGGGTAGAATAATACGTCTAGAGCTACTTGAAGTGGTCAACCATTAATGTACAATATATCGAGAGGGTACGGACATACCAGGTGACTTTTATACCTTTGTTTTGTTGGACTGAGGATAAGAGAAAATTCGTATCCGGGCAGCCTATGGTATATTGTTGCTGGGCAGGTGCATGTGAATTACCAAAGGTCGTTTCAACATGGACGGCGCGTTGGGTGCGTTGTATCGGCGGTGGAAATTTGGCGAAGATACCGAAGAGTTGGACACGTACAAGCGCCGGTTGAGAGTGACTATGCCCGACATGGGGATAGAAGAAACTGCAGAAGAAGATGGACTTGAAACGCAAGAGAGAAGAGCTAGAAGACGCGCGAAACGGAGTGAAAATGGCGAAGAGAAAAAGAGTTTTCTACCGCCGCTGACCGGGCAAAATGACCGCGAGTTGGTACCGTATCGAGTGAGACGGGCGCAACTATTAGGACTGAGGATTGAACAAGAATCTGAAGACGAGGATGAGCCGCCAACTTCTCTCATACACCCGTCTCACACGTTCACCAACAACTGTGTCTTCTGTAGACTGATGATGAGATCGCCCGAGATAAACGCCCGTCCAAACACGCCCTCTGACGACTTCCTCTCGTACAGCAGCTCGTCTGAACCGGAGTGTCCAAGACACGACCGTCGTTGTCGTCATTTCTGTGACGTTCTCGGACAAAATTACTGTCAGAATTGTAGCCGAGCGAACATTAAAACGTTGTCGACGCGTTCTCAAAGAAGACGACTTGACGCTTTCGGTAGGCCGGTTTCTCCTGTTAGGATAAGCATCCCGAATCTGTTGTCCAATGTTTCGCAAACTTTGAATAGACACGAAAGGGACCCCCCTTCACCGGTTAAGTGGGATCGTCGAGACAGAAGGACATCGTCCGCATACTTCTGAAACTTTGGAATGTCAAACCATCATGAAATGTATGTTTTGCGATAAGCGTTTACACTTCATGATTTTTATGGTAGCCATAGAAATGCAACATATAAACATGATAACATTCGATGGACATGCAGGGACTCATGATTGCCATACTATCATTGGTTGAAATGCTGATTGCCATGCTATCATTGGTTGAAATGCTGATTGCTATGCTATCATTGGTTGAACTTCTAATTGTCATGCTGTCATTTGTTGAAATATTAAATCTGATGGACAGACAAGATGAGTCTATTGAGTTTTTACTTAATTCAACACTTAAAAGTATTTTAAACCTCTGAATCCGGTGCTGTGTGGAAGCTTTCAAGTATGTCAATTGGAGAAAGAAAGTTCACCTTAGAAGATCAATGTAAAACATTGATAACCGTTTATCAACTTTACATGTGTCCTTTCAGTAAAGTAGAAAAGTTGTTTAATAAAGACAAGTCTTTGGAAGCCTTGTTTTCGTTTTTCTGTTTGTAATACCCAGTATTGCCTTGGTGTGAATGTATAGGTACATGTGTTAATATTTGTGTGAGCATACAGGGTATATGTCTACTTGTGTGTTTATCTGTGTATTTGTATGCCAGTGCTTGCTAAGTATGTGTTTGGCTGTGTGGGTGTACATGTGGATACAATGTGTATGTGTATCCTTGTGTCTATCTGTATGAGTCTGTATGTCTGCCTGTATGAGTGTCTATATCTGTGTGTGTTTGTGCAATACCAGTAACACCAGTCCACTAGTAGTATCTTCAGTGTCCCCAAATGAACTGGCACTCAATCTAAAGCAAGTCAAAAGCTGATGCATGAATCAACACTGGAAAGAAAATCTCAGCTACAAGTAAACAGCCCCTCAGATTACAAATGCAGGCAATGACTAATTTTTTAATTGTCTGTTAACACCACAATCATACACGTATGGATGATTCAAAAGAACAAAATTCTGCAAAGTGGTTGTTAACTATATACACCACAGGAAACAAAAGGAAAGTGACAGAATATGTGAAAATATCAAAATCTTTCACACTCTTGCACCCAACTCAGATGTCTTAGCAATGTCATCCATAACGTTACGTCCATGTGGCCTGACAGAAACTAAGGCTTTGAGGCGATGGCACTTTCTGATGCATCCATACACATAATATCTGATGTACTAATAATAACAACATATCGGTTGGAAGACTCTTCATATTTACAAAGTATTTCTTAATTGCATATAACATAATCGTTGCTTAAGCTGTTGCCATATTTGAGTCCTCCTTAGTTAACAAGAGCTGTTCCTTCAGCTTTAAATGTAACACTCCTTTAACTAGTTTAAGTGCCAGTGAAAAAGATTATCATTCACAAATATTTGGTCATTTCCAGAAATATCTATGCAATGATCTATATAAAATTTAAATCAATGTCTACTGTTGGCTCTTTGGTGGGAAAAATTTGGTGGGTGATGTCACAAAAAGGACCCCCTCAGCTAGGGCTATAATCACACTCCCCAGGGGTGCCTAAGCATTTGCACGAACCCTATGAAATTCGCACGAATATTATGTGATACACACGAATCACTATGCGAAAACGCACGAATATTATGAAATTCGCACGAATCACTATGCAAAAACGCACGAATATTATGAAATTCGCACGAATCACTATGTGATTCACACGAACCTTTGCACGATCCTTATGCAAAAACGGCGGCCGGGAGGAGGCATGATTTTGAGCGTTTCTACCCGTGATATTTATATTTCCAGGCATGGAATGGACATTTACCGTCGCAAAGATGTATTTGATAGCCTGTGAGCTACTGTTTTTCTTCATTTCTGCGTGTTACATCGTATTTTCCTTCGCCACCGATCGAAGCCGCCATCTTGAAAATCCCACTCCGTCTCTCACGTGCCCCCGGCAGTGGTTGCGCAATTTCGCATAAGGATCGTGCAAATCTCATAAGGTTCGTGTGAATCACATAGTGATTCGTGCGAATTTCATAATATTCGTGCGTTTTTGGATAGTGATTCGTGCGAATTTCATAATATTCGTGCGTTTTCGCATAGTGATTCATGTGTATCACATAATATTCGTACAAATTTCATAGGGTTCGTGCAAATGCTTAGGCACCCCTGACTCCTAGCAGCTGGCCCTACAGTTGCAACCACCTAGGGGAGTGGGCATCAACCCCAGCTGGCGAGAGATTATAAAAGATAGCGAGAGAAACACAGACTTGTAAAGCTAGGGCCCGATTCACAAAAGGAAAATTTCTGGTTGTACGTCAGCTTTCTGTTCAGATACACAGAATATTCTGGGATTCTAACATTGTAAAAAAAACCATTCACACGAGGAAAATTTCTGGTCACACGACAGTGACATTCTACAAAGTAATACATCTTCGGCATTCAAGGCCTTTTCTGCTTTGTGTGAAACTGTCTGTGATGTCCAACAAGTTCCTAACTGTCCCATAAAGAGCACACAGTAGACAATTGATTCAAAGATTAGATAATATCAGATATTTTCAGAAAAGATCAACTTTTGAAGAAGACATTTCATTTCACTGGCACTTTAAAGCAAGGAACTCTTTTACTGAGAAATGATAAATAATATCTTGAGAAATTTCTTTGCTGTTTGCTTCTTTACTTTTCTTCCATCCTTAAATTTTCTCCACTCCATTAAAATGAAACAAAATACTGAGATTTTGCATTTTCATTACTCTACCATGCAGAGTCAGAGATTAAAAAAAAAGCATGTTTTCAATACTTGCAATTTGTCATTTACCTTCTGAGACTGCTTAAACTTTCCCTTGCTTGCAATAACTTTCACTCGCTTGGTTTGCTGAAACTTTCCCTAACCTACTTTGCAGTGAGAAACTTTTACTTTTTTAAGTTTACAGAAACTTTCATTTTACTTAGTTTCCTGAAAGTTCTACAAAGTTTCACTTCAATAATTGCAGAAACTTGCACTTTGTTTTCTACTACTTTCACTTAATACCTAGTTTGCAGAAATGTTTACTTTCTTAAAGTTCACAGAAACTTACGTTTTCTGTTCCGAATGCTTCACTTGAAGCTATGCATCCTTTGGCAGTCTTTTACTGGCTTTGTTTGAACAAAACTTTCCGTTCCTTTATTCCTAGACACTTTCTCTAATGACAAGGCGGAAAAGGCGCTTAATAGTTAACAAATATGAGGTCTTGGACCAAGCAATATATACAATCTGAACTAACAATGGTAAAGGTGGTATCTCACTGCACTTGGGGCACCGGTGTGGCACTGCAGGGTTTATTCACTGCGGCACTGTTGTGTTATTTTCACCAATTTCTTATAATTTAGATATTGCGTAATACATAAAAGTATAACTTAGCAGACAACAAAATACACAAAACGTAAGAAAATTAGTTTTTTGTCTCTATCATACACCGCAGTGCCACACCAGTGCCCCTAGTGCAGTGAGATACCACCTCAAATAAGCACACATTTTTGCACTTTCTTCATGCATAAGAAGAAATGACTAACAACAAGAGCAGTCTTCATGACAATGGCTGCTCAACGATCTTGCTCGCTTCTCGAACCCCGCTGAGATACGCACCTGTCACGGTTTGCGGGAAGTGTCGGTTGGTGGCCTGGTGGTAATACAGAAAAACATTCAGTAAGCGACACATAAAATGAGTGTCTGGATAAAAAAAGGCCTAACTTACAACCAGTACATAATCGCCTTCTTGCCAACACCTTGGGGATTATTTCACCTTTCTCAGGGCAATACTGACTGGTTCTACCTTGCAATACAGCATAGGTGTCGCAACCACAGTGTGAGGAAAGCGGCCCCAAATATCACTAAGTTCATGTCTAGGAGTGAGTGCCAGTACAGTAACTGAGTAAGTTCAGGTACAGGTATACAATTCAGATTAAGAGGGTCAGGTCCAAGTCCTGACCTGAACCTAATTGCATGACTTGGAAAAACTTGAATGGGCAATACTCAAAACAGTGGTCCATTCCACTGATTTCTTTTCCAGGTCCCTTTTTCCGGACCGGTCCGACAAGGAAAAAAAAGAATGGTTTTGTAACAGTACACTGTATCGGTACCCTAGAAGGTGACAATCAGTCACTGAAACATCAGGGAGATGACTACATATTGGCTGTGTACAGAAAATTGTTCTCCTATTTCATTTGAGATCTGAAGCACACATTTGCTAACACTCTAACAGCAACTAAAACTGTTACACTACAATCATAATACAGAACAGTACAAACAACTTGACAACAGTTCACAGTAACTTACCTCCCCTGCAAAGAACACCTTCTGGTCTATATCCTCTGCGATGGTGTCGTACGCCTCGCCCGTTGAACCGACCTTCACGAAACTGTACGCCATCTGTGCGTATGGGTGGGTCCGCCAATGGGTGACGAAATAACCAATAGGGTCTGGCACTTTCTGTTGTGAAGGAAAAGAACTGAGTATATTTTCATTCAAAATCTGATGAGGATATTGTGGAAAATTATGAGGAAACATAAAACAAATATTTGCTAAGTGACTACTTGTTTAGAAATTCTTACTGGGTGGACAACTGAAATCTTACTACATTCACTCCAGGGCTCTAGCCAGCTCGAAATTTTTTTCCGTCAGCCAATTCCCACTGTCGCGAAAACACTGTTCCAGGAGTTAGAGAGACTGTACCGAGACCTTGAAAAACGGGTTTTAATGAGATTATCGTATGCGAAAGGGCACCGACACACATTGTCAACAATCATAACAATAGCAAAACAAACAGTGCGTGGCTTTTACGGCCGTGGACGGCATCCCCAAGCCACCTATAGCTCCCACCAAGGAAATTTTATCAGATTTTTGACCGTCAAGGTTGACGGATTGGTTTTAAAATTTGTCTGTCACACGCAGCAAATTTCCGTCAATTGACGAAAAACGGACGCTGGCTAGAGCCCTGATTCACTCCCTAAAATTGTTTATGTGTTTACATGTACATTGTACCAACATACAGACTTTCAACTTGAAGTTTGTTTTTACGTTGATTTTCTGGTTCATTAGTTTAACTGCTAATAGACAAATCACATAGATTGCCCACCTCTGTTAAAATACAGAAATGTAACAAAAAGTAAAATGTGCACCAAGGTACTTCCTTCTTACAGTTCAGCTTTGCAAGGCTATCATTGGTCGAACCACTAATTGCAGCCTCATCATTGGTTGAACTACTAATTGTGATGGACAGTCAGGATATGGGCAGTTTTGACAGTATATTCACTCCCTAAAACTTTGTGCACCAAGGTACTTCCTTCTTACAGTTCAGCTTTGCAAGGCTATCATTGGTCGAACCACTAATTGCAGCCTCATCATTGGTTGAACTACTAATTGTGATGGACAGTCAGGATATGGGCAGTTTTGACAGTATATTCACTCCCTAAAACTTTGTGCACCAAGGTACTTCCTTCTTACAGTTCACCATTGCAAGGCTATCATTGGTTGAACTGCTAATTGCAGCCCTATCATTGGTTGAACTACTAATTGTGATGGACAGTCAGGAATGTTGCAGCAGCGCCCCCTACCTGTCCTGGGAACATGCCCCTCAGTGCCTTCATGCAGAGGTCGATGACCTCCTCATCCTTGAGTTTGGAGATGTGGTGTGCTGCCTCCCCACTTACCACTGTCATCAACACAGCTTGCTTAGACTGTAGGGGTGGGACAAAAACATTTTACACTGAAGGGGGAGTACCAGTACAAAACCATTTTTTCAGATTTTACCGGCACTATGGTGTCAGGCATTTACATGTTTTGAGGCTTTCATTGGTCCAAGAAAATAGCAAGAGCAAAGTATAGGGCAGTTGCACGATACTGGTCATTTTTACCAAGTTTCTACAGTCAAACTTATTCAAAGTTAACAGAGCCGGTTAGTGCTGTTTATGTGAAGATAGGATACTCCACCAAACAGACTTCTTGGTAACGAAATGGACCATTGTTTTGAGTATTGTCCATTCACAAACAATTAGGTCCAGGTTCAGGTCCAGACCTGGACCTGATCCTCTGCAAGAACATTTATTAAAAGTAAATCAATTTACAGTACCAAAAACTTAGCATGTGCAGTATTGTCTTTCTAAAAAACTGTTAACAGAATTTCTTAAAACTTGTATGACATTAATTTTCAATAATGAAACAATCATATAATATTACTAAGTACAGACTAATCAAGTTTACCGAAGGTGTCATGTCGTAGAACACACCAAACTGTCCACGCTTGTCTTCCGTTGGCGGGATGTGTCCGAAGAAGTCCGCACCCTGGACACGGGAGTCCCAAAATCTACTAGGGAACTTCAGACCAACCTATCGGAGGCAAACATTTAAGCAAGGATATCAACATATATAATTATTATCAAAACTGCAAGTTTGCTGCCTTACCATAGAAAGCCATTAAATGTGTCTTTTGCTTTGCCAGCAAGTACCCACTTAACAAATATCATAAAGATCCATTCAGTTATGCTGTCCACAAACAAACAAACAATCATACAAAAAACCTTAAAAATTAAGATTCCAATAGAAAATTCAGAAAGTAGCCTCAATCAATGTAACGCCTAAAAGTCTGTGAACCATACTAATTACCTTCTCAATTAGCCCGGCTCCCAGGCTCTGGATGGCCTTCACTTTCTTGTCAGGCAGTGGAGGCTTGAAGTCCACTACGTTCTTCTGTAGGACGGCTAGCGGCAAGGTTACCAGGACCTTACTGCCCTTGTACTCTCCTGACTTGGTTTTCACCACAATCTCTTCACCTGTGTAGTCTATATGTGTTACCTGGAAGATAAACAATTACATTTCATGTCGTTTATATAGTGGAAGATGGGGGATCCATTTCAACACAATGAAAGACACTATTAGTAGTAGTAGTATCTAGTATTTGATTATACTGCTGCTGGGGTCCCTGACACAGGGGTGGGCAGCAGTAGGTTAGTCTTCACACCACGCTTCCATGCGGCTTGTCCGACGGGCTCACCCTAGTTAGACCACACTTTTCCTACATAGAAAAAGGGAGTGTTTTGCTATGTTTTGAAACTTGTGGTTGAAACTATCATTTGCCATTCTGTAATAACTCCACCATTAATACGACACGTCGATGTAGGTTAGACATCCAGGTAATAAGATACACCAAAAAGTAGTTACTCAAGCAACTGGATATGGTTTTGGAAACAGTCAAAACCATATCCATGACCGTTTCCAAAATCATATCCAGTTGCTTGAGTAACAACTTTTTGGCGTGCATTAATACGAAAATTTTAGAACCACTCACACTGGAAAGCACCCCTTCTCTTTTAGACAAATATTGTGGGTTCTTGAATATGCTTGAGGTGTGGCACTCCTCAAACATGGGTTCTTCTTTAGCATCCTATCTAAGGGACGTCCCTAACCGAAGCTAGGCAGTCATTTAAACAGGAGTGAAGCGAGTAAACTGCAGGAAAGTTGTGCGAAGTGCCTTTCTCTCAAGGGAACAAGATCCCTGGCATATCAACAGATTCGAACCAAGGCCCTGTGTGCTATGGGCCAAACACACTACCATTATACCACATGACAAACTGTGAAATAAAACCATGACAAAAGTGAATAAAAAATTACAAATCCATAGCAGGCAGACAAAAGACAAACAGATATAGCTGATGAGAACCCCACCTCCTGGTTGAGCCTGATGTCTAGTCCTTCTGACAGTTTCTGTAGGAGGATCCCGTAGCCGTCTCCGATGAGCGTGTGATCTCCCGCGAACTGGGCAAACATCTCGTTCTGGTCCCAGTTTACTGATGACACCTGCAGAGGTCATGGTCAAAGTCATGCAAAATACATGATACATACAGGTCTGAGGCCATATGTTCTGAAAAGATTGATCTAGAAGTCGGTTTGTCAATATGTCCGTATGTCTTTCATGCCAATCTGTCCGTGCAGTCTCGTCCAGTATTTGGTAGTTAAGTCAGCACTACAGTACGCATGTTGACCGGTGCAATGGCCGTGAGTTTAGCTTAAAGTTTGCATTCTGTAGGTCGTGAGTTCTATCCCCGGCTGAGTCATACCAAAGATTTTTAAAATGATAAATACTATCTTTGTTTAGTACCCAGTATTTGGGAAAGACTATTGCCGTTGAACACACACCACTAAAAGTGGACTAGCCCCTTGTTGTATATTGACTGCGCAAAGTTGTGTGGCCTAGGGCTACTGAAATGGAAATGCACCATCTGGTACGGGAAGGACTTAAACTTTTCAAAACTGTTTCAATACGTACCTGTTTTAGATCGGAACCACAGGCGTACTCCAAGTTACCAATGTGGAACTGCATCAGCCTGGTTTCAGCCTGAAGAATGGAAAGAACAAAAATCTTTTGATGTATACCTTCCAACTTCAACATATCAGTAGTCATCAAAAGCAATTTATATGTAACCTTTTTTTGGTAACAGATTTTTGATTCATTTTCTGCAGAGCTGAAGTTGAAAGGATAGATGTTAAAGGTTTATACGTTTTACCCTGGAAAACATGTTATAATAAGCACATTGTTAGATGTCATGTGTATATGGTTTACACTTACCTCCGTGAATGTGAGGCCTGTTTCTTTGACAAAAGATTTGTGCATTTCTGCGAGCTTTGCTGAATAAGGAAACAAAATATCCAATAGTTATGTAAAGAAACAAAACATTATATCATAAAAACTTTGTACCCTGCAATTTCTGCTTATCAATATTATCTAGTTTTGTAAAAGACATCATAAAGGTGGGTGAAGGTAATGGTACAAGTAAAGGTTGAGGTAGTCCCAAAGCCTTTCTAATCCCATAGTAGTAGTGGGTTGTTGTCCACTGTGTCTAGGGCATGGTATTGAAAGGTGGAGCCCATCCCTCTCTTTCCTCCACCTTCTACCTCCCCACCTGAAGTCACGTACACATTTTTACACCTGGGGGAAAGTGTCTTTCCCAAGGGTACAAAATCCGTAGCATGGCACAATTTGAACCCAGGGCCTCTGGCTTCTGCAGTTAGGCTACACGACCCCACAAATGTTAAGTATCTATAAACCATTCAATTTCTTTTAATTAACTGCTGTTTAGTCCTAAACATTTATTCCAACAGTTAAATATGAAACAAGTACTAACTTCCTAATGGTACATCCTGTGTGTTGTCTTGATCTTTTCTCCACTCAGCCACTGCGTCCAGCATAGCGTTAAAGTGGAAATCTGTTCTCTTGTCCATGGAGGATTCTGCAGCCTCCCCGCTCTCTTCAAACAGCTCGCAGCGATCCGTCATTTTTCTCATCTTCAACCCAGCCTGGGAGGAGAAAATAGATACTGTAAATGCATTTAAGTTCGCGGAGATTTAATTTCGCGGTTGCGGGAAAATGGACTTTTCGCGGTGGTTTTAATTTCGCGGTAGCACCATGCACTGTAGTCTCTTACTGTTATGGAAAATGTTCGCGGTGGTTTCAAATTCGCGGTGAAGCGGCCGCCGCGAAAACCGCAAACATTAATCCACCGCGAACATTTCTGCATTTACAGTAATCTTAAGAAAAAACTAAACTTTACATGTACCTAGTACCCAACACTAAAGAAAGTTTGGATTTAACCAAATTTTTGGCTGTCATGGAATGGACCAGTCTACAGCAGCTTCTGGGAGTAGGTCCTAGGTACCGGGTAACCTGTATCGCCTCCCGTCTCTGTTTAGCATCGGAAGGTGATCTTGGATGTACACAGAAAAGAGACATTGGGCAACACAGGTTGTCTGTAACTTTTGACCCATTGCTGCAATCACATGTCTGCAACATCATGTCTTGGAAGCTGTAGTAGACGGGTAGAAGCCAATTGAAACTTTGGGTATGTTTCTCCAGTGTTGGTTACCGTTAGGTAAAGTTTAGTTGTTTCATAATGTCGTTCACTAACACAGAATTAACGTTTATGCTTGAATAAATACTCCTTAGTTACTTCAGATCATTGTAGTACATAGGTCTGTTAGGATTTTTAACCCGGCCCAAACATTTAGTCAACAAGCCTTACCAGTCAAGGCTTTTAGCTAGGATTTTATCATAGGGAGTCCAAACTTGGAAGTCGTGGCAAGAATCGTGACTATTGTAGGGGGGTCCAGGGGCATCAACCTTCCATGGTGAAGAGTTTCTGAAAATTCATTCTTAGGTATATTGAGGGGTAAAATACTGTGAAAGAGGTCACAGTAGAAGACAAATGACCTAGTGGCATCCCTGGTCAATCAGAATTTCATACTTGTCACACTGTATAAGGGCCTCTAGTGCGTCCAATCTCTTGTTATTCTAAGAAAAGCGGGTCCAGATGACGCCATGACGCATGCCTGGTCAAAAGCCTGCTTACCACAAGACTACCATGCCTTATTCACAGATTTAGACCTACCTGTTCACACATAAGAGCTACAGGGTTGTTGATACAGCCGTTGACTATCTGTGCCCCTCTGCCCACACATGAGCCCAGACTGTGGTCGTCCCACACACGGCCTCCTACTCTGTCCTGGGCCTCCAGTACTATCACCTGGGCAGGGACAGAAAGGGAAAGGTTCAAGTATAGATTTGTGTATCTGAACGTAACATAAGGTACTGTTGCAGGTACACTAAGTTTAGGTCTGAGCCTGTAACTAGCCTAGGTACCATCTGGGTAGCAGTTCGCTCCTATGTTTTCTTCTGCTACCCATCTGGAGACCTGCACATTCAAAACTTTTTGTGGTGATGTCAGTTAATGAACGAATTAAGGACTGGGTTCTAGAGCGCTCGTTCAATGACAACAGGCCCTCCCACAAGCGGGTGGAGGGTGTTTCATGTGTTGGAACACCTATTTGAACAAGTGCTTGAACCCATTCCTTAGTTCGCTCATGTCCAGGGACCAATCAGCGCCCTCGTCCAAAATTTGGACGATTCCAGACGTTAACGTGGTCAAGGATCCCAGACGCAACAGCAGAGAAGCGACTGTACAATCATGTATATAGTGCATGGTAAATGTCAGAGCGAGAAGCGGCTGTATAAAGTGTATAATTGGGGGTCATGCTAAGATGTACTTACCATCTACAGTATAATCTGAATTATACCTCATACGAGACCTTGTTCGGGAGAGTACCTTATGCAGTAGTTCCACTGCGTGTCGCTAGGCGGTGCACATATACAAAGAGAAAAACACGCAAAGCACCATGGGACCTTACGTGACGTCACCCCTACATCCTCGCCATTTTGACGAAGTGCGGGTAAAGTCTTCCCCTGTGCTGTCCAATATGGGAGGGAAAATGCACAGTTAACAACTGAAATCATTGTTACAAGGGTGGGAAGCATACCCGAACAAGGTCTCGTATGAGGTATAAGTCAGATTATACTGTAGATGGTAAGTACATCTTAGCATAACCCGCCAATTATACCTCATAATACTCGACCTTGTTCGGGAGAGTACCTTATGCAGACTCCAGAGCAGTGGACAGCACAGCTTGCCCGTAGGAAGCCTGGTCCGACTCTCTTCTGTAGAACCGCTGGAAGGTTGATTCCCTGGCCCAGTCCGCAGCCTTCATGATACTGGCCACGCTGACCCCCGCTGCCGCCGCAGCCGAAGTGGACGCCCCTCTTGTCGGGTGAGCTGAGTATGTGTTGACATCTATCCCAGCTAAAGCCAACACTGACTTAATCCATCTAGCGATGGTATTGGACGCAACTGGTCTATGAGGTCGCTTGTATGAGAGGAATAACCTTTGCTCTCCTTCCACCCGAAAAGGTGAAGTACGCCTCAAATATTCCTTAAGGTATACAAAGACACATAACCTCCTGTCCTGCGGAAAGGCTGCCCAAAAACATTTCTTAAAGGGCCTTTTCTGTCTAGAAGTCTTAAGTAGAGTGGGAACTTTCCACGAAACCCCATCCCTCTGCTTGGACATGTATCTCAAGTCCAGTGAAGCCAAAGTCTGACCTCTGTCAGGTGAAACCAAGGCTGCTAGAGACACCAACTTTAGGGTCAGTTGCTTCAAGCTAAGACTATTAGCTGGACAAAGGTGCATCAAGTACATCAGAACCCTAGAAACATCCCATTGTTCAACATATCTAGGACATGGGGGACGTCGATGAAACACACCCTTCAACAGCTTAGTCACTAGCGGATGACTACCAACACTATACTTGTCAACTGGAAGGTGGACTGAGGAGATGGCAGAACGAGCCACGCCAATAGACCTATACTCGTAACCTTTGTCAAAAAGTCCTGCCAAATACTCAACAACACTCTCTATAGAGCCTGAAACGGGATCGAGACCCCTGCGATCACACCAGCTACACCATTGTCCCCAAGCGGACTGATACTGGCGAGATGTGCTATCTCTCCATGCTGACAAGATGAGCTCCGAAGCCCCTTTCGAAAGGCCTCGACCCTCCAACTGACGCCTGATATTGGCCACACGGCTAGTCTTAGACCTGGTAACAACGGGTGAGGTTCTCCGTTGTGTGGTAGACATAGCAGATCCCGACTCCGTGGAAGGAGAGTCGGAGTGTCGAACAACATGTCCAGGAGTTTGGGAAACCATGCCTGAGACCTCCAGAGAGGCGCTACCAGTAACACCGTCGCATGATCAGATTCTGTCTGAATCTTCCTCAGAACTCTGAACAGTAGACCGAACGGGGGAAAGGCATACGCCAGACCGAGGTGCCCCCAGTGCAAGTCTAACGCATTCACTGCCCATGCCATGGGATCGGGATGCCACGCCACATAACTCTGCAGCTGAGCATTCAGGCGTGACGCAAACAAATCTACTGATAGTACGTTGCCTGTCTGAGCGTTTACCTTCAGAAACACTGACCTGTTCAGTTGCCACTCTGTTTTGTCTTGGAAGATTCGCGAACACGAATCTGCTACAACGTTGGTTCGACCTGGCAGGTGTCGTGCGGACAGAACTACACCTTTCTGTAACGCCCAGTCCCACATCTCCAGGGCTAGGGCCGCCAGTGTTGGGGACTTTGTGCCCCCCAGACAGTTTATATAGGCTACAGCCGTAGTGTTGTCTAGCTTCAATAGAATATGATGATTTTGTTTTGTTGCGAAGCACTTGAGGCCTAGGAAGGCCGCCTTCAGTTCTAACCAATTTATGTGCTCCTGCGCTTCCGCGGGAGACCACCGACCCCCTGCCTTCTGGTCGCCGCAACACGCTCCCCAACCCAGTAGGGATGCGTCTGAGAAAATAGTCATGTCTGTCGGGACGAACACTCTTCGTCCGTTTACCCTTCGCACATGCGTGACCCACCATTGAAGGTCGCATGCCGCTGTCAAAGTCAGTCTTATTACAGAGTCGAACGACCCTGTCCTTTCCATAGTCTCGTTTAGTAAGGCCTGTAAGGCCCTGTAGTGTAGGGGCGCTGGCAAAATCGCGTGCCTCGTGGACTCCAGCAGACCTATGACACTGGCTAGATCCCTTGCCGAAAGGGTTTGTTGAGAAAGACGAACCAGACAAGTCTGCTCGACTTTCAGTACTTTCTCCTCTGGCAGGAATATGGTCATAATTCGAGAATCCAATATGAAACCTAGAAAGGTTACCACCTGAGAGGGCACTAGTTGAGACTTTTCTAGGTTTAAGACAAACTCTAGGCTTTCTAGCAGCTCCCTTGCTACTGTGATGTCTTTTAGACACTGCTCCTCTGACCTTGCCAGAATTAGAATATCGTCTAGATAAATCACCAAGATTAACCCTTGTTTCCTCAATATCGCCACCACTGGGCGCAACACTTTCGTAAACACACGAGGAGAAGAGGTGAGTCCGAACGGGAGAACTTGGAACTCCCAGAGACTTCCTCGCCACGAAAATCTCAGAAACTTTCGGTCTTGGTGCCAAATTGGAATTGTAAAATAGGCATCTTTCAAATCCAGGGTAGCCATGAAATCCCCTTTCTGCCAAAGCTCTTTCACCAGATTTAGGCTCTCGAACTTGCAGTGATGCTTTTGAACATGTTCGTTTAGAAATTTTAAGTTTATGACTGGACGCATTGCTCCTGATACCTTTGGTACTAGAAAAATAGTTGACACGTATTGGCCTACACATGGTTCTACTTGTAACACTGCCCCTTTCTCTACCATACTCTGAACTTCCTCGTCTACTAGTTTGGCCCTGTCGGCCTTTCTTATTTGAGTCACTGGCTGAACAAACTGAAAAGGAGTGGACTCCCACTCTATCTGATAACCTCGAACGGTCTGTAGGACCCACTTGTCACTTGTCATCCTCTCCCAATTCCGAACAAAAAGAGACGTTCTCCCCGCAGGGCGGAGAGGAGAAAAACTTAAAAGAAAAGTTTGAACACGAGGGAGAGCTAGAGCTTTGTCTACTGGCTTTTGGGAAACTTCGTCCCTGGCTTGTGAAACCCCGACCCTTTGCTGGGTCCGGGTCCAAACCCAAACTTCGACCTATAGTTCCCTCCGGAACGAAATGCATTCAATTTACCTGAGGAATACCTGCTATTAGTATTACTGGTCCAAGAGTAGCGAGGATTATTGCCACGAAAACCATAAGTAGGCTTAGCCTTAGAAGAAGAAGCCATTGGGTAGGCCTTGTTCAAGGTACGTCTAGCCTGGTCAAGGGTAGACAGTTTCTCCACAAAGGTATTACCAAATAAATCCGGAGAGGTACCAGTAGGTAAACTTGAGGTTATCATCTTCTTCACCTCAGGTTTCATATCCTTACCACAGAACTCCCTACGTGTCTGAGTTAGCATGTAGGAGGCTGTGCCTAACAATAGTAAGGTATTCTCTATGGTCTTACAAACTGCCTCCGGACTAAGTGGCAAATCTGAACCCTTTACTGAGGCCAGCAATTCGACCAAAGGGTGCGCAGCAAAAAGCAACTTCTCATGACAATCCCGCAGGGACTTGTCACTACTAGCTGTCCCTGACTGAAGCAAAGAATTCACAATGCTATCCAACTGTGGGACCTTGAGTATAAACTCTAAATTCGAAGGAGTAGGAAGAGCTTCCATCCTCTCCTTACAATCATTAAACGACAGCTTATTGGTGAAAGCATCAGCCACAAACTTTCTAACATGCTCGGGAACTTCACTCTTATCTGTCTCAAAAGGATTGTCATATTCAAACGACGTACCTTCGTCTTTTTCAGACTTGGAGGAGTCGGCCTCCTCGGAACACTCCCCATCCTCCAAATTTCCCGGCTGCTTTCGCCCAGAACCAACCACGCCGGTTCGGCTGGTTGACGCTGCTACACGCGGAGTCGACTCCTGTGTAGTCAAATTTTTGCGTAGCCACTGCAAAAACCCGGCAGCATCAAAGCCAGGTGGAAAGGGAAAGGGAGTCTCCGTTCCGTTGAGCTCGACCTCCTTGTCATGGGCCTCTGGGTCCAACACGGGCATGGGAGGGGATTTTTCACCCTGCCCATGCGGGTCATGTGGGGACTTGCTCCGCCGAGCACTGTCGTCCCCTTCCACCGAAGACCCATCGCCTTCTCGGCCCTCCTTGGCCAAATTCTCCCGTGCATGCTGCGCCGGCAAGCCTCGAGCGCTAAGCTCTGCCGCCAAAGCCAAATATTTTTTCGGGCGTTCGTCCGGTGACGTGCCACGCTTCCGACCTGAGTTTTCACCCTTGTCGGAATCCGAAGCCAAATGCTTCTTCTTTTCCTTCTTCTTGCCTCCTTCTGGCATGTTAAGCACCGAAAAAAGGTGCCAAATAGACGAAAAAACGCGAAAAAACGGCGCAGCTAGGAGCTGGAAACAAAAGCACCCGCCGACGCAACACGCACAAGGAAAAATGGCGAGGATGTAGGGGTGACGTCACGTAAGGTCCCATGGTGCTTTGCGTGTTTTTCTCTTTGTATATGTGCACCGCCTAGCGACACGCAGTGGAACTACTGCATAAGGTACTCTCCCGAACAAGGTCGAGTATTATGAGGTATAATCAATGCCAGAGCGAACTAATTTCTGGATGATACCCTGGCTATGATATATAGGGTTGCAGTGCTTGAAATACCCACTTGCACACTTGTAAACACAATCACATTTTGCTTGGTGCAACTTAATCTTACACCCAGGTAGCACAGTTGTGCAACCTGAAACTTTGCAGTTGAAACACCTTTTTTCTCTCACCTACACATGCATAAGCTTGTATTAATTTCCTGATATCAGATATGTATAACTAGATAAAACATACGTTGATGTAGGTTAGACATCCAGGTAATAAGATACACCAAAAAGTAGTTACTCAAGCAACTGGATGGTTTTGGAAACGGTTTCCAAAACCATATCCAGTTGCTTGAGTAACTACTTTTTGGTGTAGATAATACATATTTGTTAGACACATTTTAATACGTTCTGACTTACCTTTGTGCCAAAGTTGTGAAGTTGTCTAGCCGCAGCAAGGCCTGATGGTCCGGCTCCTATAACAACTACTGTACCCTGGAGAAGAGAATGTCAAATAAACAGTAAGAAAAGAGACACAAAAACTTTTGTCTACTTTAGGCCACAAAAGGGCATTCTTAGAGCAAAATCAAAATTAAGAAATACTAAAGATAGGATTAAAATCTGTTTGAGACTATTTCTTTCTCAGTCAACCAGTGAGAACTCCAGTCAAAGCCACAGTCAAAAACGATCTTAATATTATGATTAAAAAAGACAGCCCTAATAACCGACTGAAAGCTACAAACTTTCAAATTGCCACGTGACCCACAAATTATTACCCGCCAAAATGACCTGATCAGTATATGCAATTAAAACTGTGAAGTCAATCATTATACAGGGCTTGAAAGACTTTTTTCTGCATACCTGCACTGGTGCAGGTAACATTGAAAATTACCTGCACCAGACAAATTTTACCTGCACCACTCTGAATTTAAGAAGTATGGATCATACTAAAATTGTTCAGGAACCATTGCTATTTTTTCTTTTATACTTTATAGGTGGTAAAAGTCAATGCAGCTAATAACAATCCATATACACCTACATCATAGTACATGTATATCTAAACCCAGTACATGGACCAGTTCAGGTTAGGTGCAGGTAGACACCAGAAATACCTGCACAGCTCCAATTTTACCTGCGCTAACCTGCATATGCAGGTGGTATTTCGAGCCCTGCATTATACCTACAGCATCAAAGTCCTTGGGTAGAAGAGCGCCCCCTGGCGGGTCCTTGAGAAGTCCAGTATTGATGAGCCCTTTCCTGGACAGGAAGCACACGATACGCTCCAGCTCCTGTACACAGCGTATCCTCACCAGCCCGCGCACAATCACGTGGCCCGCACACTTCTGAGGGGTCAGAAATTCCTACATGTACAGCAAAACAGAAGACGATGTTTCGACTTGAACACATCTTGGACCAAATGTTTTACCTGGTTACAAATATGTAGAATGTTTGAAACCATTGTTGTTAGTTTATTTAGAATGGTTGAGTCCCCCCTCACTGATGGAACAGTCGACGCATGCGGACTGAGGCTTGGGGGGGCACTCCGGTACGAGACCATCTGAGTGAATACACATTGTCACCAAGTGATCTACATCTGTGTGGAAAGGCGTGAGTTATTCCCTAGTATAAGAGGGATCGGAGTCCAGTTAACAAATGGTAGCAGAGGGTGGTTCCAGTAGTGAAGTTCGGACTGTCATACTGGACCCCTAGTACCGTGTACGTGGTTCTGTCGACGATTCTGTGTGCAGTGTTTTTGGCGCGGATTTGACCAAAAATGGCGGCGTGCGAGGGAGGCGCGCGGACAAAAATTCCACAGCTTGATCTTGCAAACAAAAGTTACGAGCAGTTCAGGTTCGAGTTGCTTCTGTGGAACAAAATCACGAACATTCCGAAGAAGAAACGAGGTATTGAAATCCTGCTGAGTCTACCGGAGGGAACAAAAGATGAGCACAAGACGAGGGAATTCTTAGGTTCAAAACTCACGGAGGAGGAACTTGCCGCTGAGCAATCATTCAAAAATGTACTTGACAAAATGGACGAGCATCTGCGAAGAGACAACACCGGCCGACTGTGGGAGGCATTCGTTGCCTTCGACAAGTACAGCCGTGGTCCGACAACGACTATCAGTGAGTATATCTCCACATTTGACATATTATATAATAAACTGAACAGAGCCGGTGGAGTGGCCTTGCCTGAGTCCGTCCTGGGTCTACTACTTGTCCGCCGAGCCAACCTTACTCTAGAAGAAAGCCAGCTCGTAATGACTGGAGTAGATTATTCCAGGAAAGAAGTTAGTCTGTGCATACAAGCAAAAAGCAGCTTAAGAAAGTTCAGTGACGAACTGGTATCGACACGTTCGTCTTATTCAGGCGGCATTCAGCAGGAGATTGCACATGTAACTGAAGCAGAAGTTTATCAGACATCCCGTGGCGGCAGTGCAAAGTGGTCCCGTGGTTCGGGACGCGGGTATAGTGGACAGACAGGCACTGCTAGAAATCGCAATGGGCACTTCCAAGATGGCGGCGCCCATACATACAGGTCAGGACACTTCCAAGATGGCGGCCCCCAGGCGTATAGATCGGGTCAAAAGTCTGATTATGCTGGCGAAAAGCTGAATCCAAAAGATCGTAATGGCGATTTCATGCGTTGTCACTGTTGCGGCTCTTTCCGGCACTTGGTTCGGGAATGTCCAGATGCGACGACAGAGGAGGCCTACACAACAGAGACTGAAGATACAAAGTTTACGGTGATGTTTGCTCATGGTGCTTCTGAGTGCATAATGTCAGAAGGGTCAGTAGAGGATGCGTTATGTGCTGTCCTCGACTCGGCATGTTCCTCCACTGTATGCGGTCGTGTGTGGTTGGATAAGTACTTATCGGTTTTGGATAAGAAGGCACGTGTGAATGTCACACGAGACACCAGTTCCCATGTGTTCAAGTTTGGAGGGGACGAGACATTACCTTCCTTGGGAAGATACCGAATCCCTGCGATCATAGCTGACAGACAGGTGCTGATATCAACCGATGTTGTAAACCGGGACATTCCGTTACTGCTGTCTTTAGATGCCATGAAGAAGGCCGGTGTGGTACTGCACACGCAGGAGGACAGGGCCACAATATTTGGTAAGAATGTCGACCTCAAGTTGACGGCAACTGGCCACTACTGTGTTCCCTTAGTGGATAAGCCACACAGGGTAAATGAGGTGTTCACAGTGACCCAGGGAACTGATAAGAGCGAGTGCCATGCAGAGGATAGTGCCCCGTCAGCAGCAGCACTGCCACATAAAGAGCTAGCTGCTCTCCAAGTCAAGCATGCAGCACAGCTTGCAAGTCTTAAGACTGATCTCCAGACTGCCCAAGTTAACATTGCTGATCTCAAGGAGAAAAATGTCACATTGACCAAAGCCAATCAAGAACTCAAATCTCTAGGTGAGCAGACAGAGGATGACGTTTCACAGTTGCAATTGTTGACTGATCAGCTGAGATATGAGAACAGCTCCATGAGAGAAGTGATAGCTACGGAGAAAGACAAAACTCAAAAGTTACAGATGGATCTAAACAGCGTCATTCTCCAGACTCACAGCCTGACAAAGAAGTACCAGGACGCGGTTGGTCGCCTTGAAAAACTGGAAAGCCGTCAGGAAAAACAGGCGCTGGTAGCACAGCCTGTCATAGTAGAAACTGAAAGCCTAGAAGGCCCAATCAGTCAAGACGTCAACAAAGAAGACAACAAAGAAGGCAACAGAGAAGACAACAAACCTGTCATAGTAGAAACTGAATGCTCAGAAGGCCAAATCAGTCAAGAAGTCAACACAGAAAACACTGATGCAGAAGCCCACGTCAGTAAAACCAGCAGTTCTTTTCTGAGCACAGTAGTAGCACTCTGGCGGAAATTATGCCGGAAAAAGGTGTGACTCCCAAATCCCTATTAAAGGTCGTAACAACAGGACATATGGTCAAATTGCCATAAGGACATTGAAAGTCATACGGACATTCCAACCAAATAAGGACACAGGGGAAGTTTAATGATGAGTATGTTTAATGATGAGTATATTGTTTGTTTTGGAGAAGCAATTGTATTACAAGAAATGTGTAGAAGAATGCTTGGTTAAGATGAAAAAATACACATATGTATGGTCAGAGAGATTATATTACCATCAGGACGTTCAAAGTCAGACAGACATTCCAAGAAGGAAAAAGAGAAGGGGAAGTATTGGTGAGAAGAGTATTGGTGAGAAGAATGTATTGCTTTATTCTTGTGGTGATGAGACAAGACAGTACATGTATATTGTATTACTCTTATGTGATGAGACAAGTATTTTGTGGTGATGAGACAAGACAGTTTATTGTATTACTCTTGTGATGAGACAAGTATTTTGTATGACACTTTTGAAGAGCATTTTGTATTGCAAGTATATCGTAATACACTGAAAAGAGTGTTGTTACCAGCACACAGTTGTGATGAGAAGAAGGTATTGGTTGTTTTGCACTAGTATGTAGAAGAGACAGTTTACATTGATATGTTAAGAAAGTCTGATATGTTCATCCACCTTCCTAGTTTATTTACTCTCGTTAGAACTTAGTAAGTATTAATTCCAAAAATAGTTTTTGTGTAGTATTCAAAATTATGTCACCTTTATAGTTTTCTAGTTTTAGACTGTTATAGACTGTTAACAGATTTCTTTGTTTAAACTTATATAACGTTTATGTAGAGTAGCCAAAAAAAAAAAAAAAAAAGAACACAAAAAAGGGGGAATGTTAGTTAATTTAGAATGGTTGAGTCCCCCCTCACTGATGGAACAGTCGACGCATGCGGACTGAGGCTTGGGGGGCATTCCAGTACGAGACCATCTGAGTGAATACACATTGTCACCAAGTGATCTACATCTGTGTGGAAAGGCGTGAGTTATTCCCTAGTATAAGAGGGATCGGAGTCCAGTTAACAATTGTGACCACTGAAACAGTTCATCGATTATAACATACATTTATACGACAAAACAGGGGAATGTTTGAAAACATTGGATCAATTTAGTCCCTATATATCAATATGATAAATAAAGGGAAAACATCCTACCACTGCATGTAGGAATTAAGAGAAGTGGTATTTTTAAAGATAACTGTATCTATAACAAATGTGTGGTAATTTTTGATCCTACACAGGATGTTTCAAATTAATTATTCTTCTTATTTTCTACCACTCCTGTGTATATACTCTCATGTCCCTAATAAACATACCCTCCGGAATAAACATACCCCCCGGACAAATTGTCAATATCTAATAAACGTACCCCCCGGAATAAACATACCCCCCGGAAAATTACCAAATTGACATGTATTTAACTGTGACCATGCTACTTCTGTAGCAGGTAAGCAGGTAGGTCTTTCTATTCATTTATGCCTAAGAACCACATCAGATAGTTCTATAAATGATGAGCAGAAGAACTATAGATATCTTGTTCGAATCGTGATGTTTTCTCAATTTTTTAATAAAAGGTAAAAATTCGCAGTGAAACCTGCCTTAGGGGTCACCTGAGTATAGGGGCCGATAACTGGCCATTCGGTCAGTTTTCGTCGGTCCCTTGGATTTTTCCCGTTGACCTAAGCATTAAGAAATAGTCTATAGCGGTCACCTGTCGAATGCGGTCGCGGCCAGACGATTTTCAGTCCGGCCGCTATGCCAACACTCGCGGCCGCCACGGGCACATGGCCGGCCGCGTTACACTGCGCTAAATAGTAAATTATCCACGAGGGGATCACGTTTTTTTTCTGTACTACATCAGCAAAATGTCGGTTCAACTTGGACTTTTTATGAAGGAGACATTGAATAAAGGAAACATTGTACAAAATTATGTGATTTTATGCGAAGTGTTGTTGAATTTACGTGGCGTTTTTTTCTCAGACTCTTTGCACTTCTACCCTTCTCTACATCGTCATTTCTGTGCAGACTGGAAGGCTATATGGGCAGATTTTACAAATAGACCGTCCGTTCATGTATCTGATGTTTTATGTTCTTCAAATGCATGTAATCTGTCCCAATTTTCGTATTCCGCGGGCCAAAAATGGAAACCTCCGTCTTGGCGTTATTCTCGAACATGGCGTCGCAGCAGCTGATAAACAAGGTCACTAGGGGTCAGTGGACGACTCCACTTTTAGCAAGGTAAAATACCGCTGCAAGATTTCTGATGTGTAGCATAAAATACAGTGATTACGGTATAAAAACGATTGAAATCTATTAAATGAAAGTTATTTATGTGAAAACTAGACTAAGGTTGATTTTTGTCAAAGAAAAAATCCTACGTAGAGAAAGTTTTATTTCGACGTGACCATCTCGGCATAATGGCACATGCATCTACAAAGGAAAGCTGTGGCTTAGAAATGATTATGAACTTGCTGTTTTTACCGACGAATTCCTGTCGTTTGTGAGAATTTGCGGCGTCAAAACTCATATCACAAGGGAAACGAAGTTATAGTTGTTATTTTTACGTCCAGCAATTATTATGTGAAGGAATCACTCTTCCGCCTCGCTGCCGAAAGCGCATGGAACCACAAGACCGGCGGGAAATTCCTCGTGCAAGGTGCTGGTTTACGATGTAAACAGAGACTGTAAACTACTACTAAATTAAAACTAAAAGTTATTTATGTAAAAATTGTATTTCATAACGTCATTGTGGTGTTTTATTTTCCCCCAAGAACAACATTTACTTCGTAGCGTCATAGCGAGATCGACCGAAATCACCGAAAGAGTACCGCGTACGCTCATGGAAATCCGCGCAATTTCGCCCGAAAAATAGGGAATTTTGAGCAAAAATACCGCGGAAATATGGGCAGAAACCCCCAAAATTTCAATTCTTTGAGGGTCTTGGCTTAGCAAAGCCCCAATTTTCAGAAAAAAAATAAACGTACCGTCCAAAATAAGAACGTACCGGGTGGATTGTGAGGCTGAAAAAAATAAACGTCCCGGTACGTTTATTAGGGACATGAGAGTAATGAAATCTTCCACAAATAATACTATGCAGAATGAAAAGACTGGTCCAGACCATGTACTATAGGGGTGAGGTATGGCATCTGAATTTTTTTTCCCCATTTTTTTCAGCACATTCAAATCAAATTTCTGTCTTGATTTTTATCATCCCTTTGTTTGTAATGGAATAGTCCTCAGCAAGATGAGACTAGTCCAAACCGTTTGGTGTAGGGGTGAGTAGGTTACTTACCTTACAGTTGAGAGTCCAGAGTGCTATAGTGAGGTTCCTGAGTGCTAGGTAGAGTGTTTGTTTCCTCCCAAACTCTGTTCTACAAATCATAAGTTTTCTTTATTTATATCACCCCTGTGGTACAATGGAATCTTCCCTTGGAGAACAAACAAAACAGTCCAAACCATTTGATATAGGGGTGAGCAGGTTACTAACCTTACAGTTAAGAGTCCAGAGTGCTATAGTGAGGTTCCTGAGTGCCAGGTAGAGCGTTTGTTCCCTTCCAAACTCTGGGAACTCTTGTACCTCGTCGTATTCCATCACGTCAGGGCGGATACACAGCGCTTTACCGTTCTCGTTGGGCTGGTAGAAGGGCTGGAAATACGGGCACAGTCCTGGAACTAAATAGGGCAACAAAATTTATAGACAGGCACAGAAAAGGAACTACAAAGACAACAAAATTTTGAACTTTTGCTTCACTGCACAAAAAGACAGGCACAGACCTGGAACTACATGGGACAACAACATGTTACAAAAAAAAGCAGGCTCAGACCTGGCACTATATAGAACAACAACATTTCCTAAGTCAGGCATTGAACAGGCACTACATAGGACAAAAAAATGTCATAATTTTGCATTATTGTAAGAAAACACAGGAACAGACCTGGAATTACATAGAACAACAAAAATTGCTTCACTGTTAGAAAAGACAGGCACAAACCACCAATGACACAAGACACCAGAATTGTAAAAAAATTTGCTCCATTGCTGGAAAAAACAGCACAAGTCCAACACAAGAAAACATTAAATATCATATGTCGATGTAGGTTAGACATCCAGGTAATAAGATATTTACCAAGGAAAAGTATTTACTCAAGCAACTGGATATGGTTTTGGAAACGGTCAGACGTTTCGGATAGAATCCACTATCCGTTGTCAGTGACACAGTGAAACCATATCCAGTTACTTGAGTAAATACTTTTTGGCGTATTAAATATCATGTCTACATCTTGTTAAAATTCATGTATGAAGACTTACTATTAGGGACATGGTCTTCATCATCACTGTCTTCAGCACCTAGCAAAGAAGATAAGATACAGATTCTAGTTCAAATAAAGGAAATGGCCTCTCATTGGTCAAAACACTAATTGCCATACTGTCATTGGTTGAACCACTAATTGTGATAGACATTCAGGATCAGTCTATACTTTTGCAACGTGTTTGCAGACCTTTCCTATTAAAGCACTTAAGGATAAAGTCCAAAGAAAAAGATTATACCTTGACTTCATTGTTCTTCTACAAATTTTCAGAAAAATCAATTATAAATAAATATTTGACCTACCTTTTGACCCATTGACCTTGGATTTGCCGCCCCTCTGTGTGGGAGGGGGGGCACTGGTGGGGCTAAGTCCGACCCCGTCAGGGTAGTACTCTGTGAGGAAGGGTGCAGCTGGGCTCCTCTTCAGTAGGGGGGGTAGGATCAGGGTCTCCAACCAGTGATACTCACGGGTCAACTCAACTCTCTGGAAAAGAACAGCCATTTAAGTACTGTAAATGCATTTCTTTTCATGATGGTTTATATTTCACAGTAAAACTAGGAGGGAGATTTTTGCAGTGGTCAATTTTCACGGTTCTTACAATTCACACATTATATATAATAAAACCACTACAAACATTTTAAGTTTTATAGTACACCACTGATACTACTGATAGACCCAAACATGTATGAAAACCCAAGCAAATGCATCAATATTACAAATTAATTTGAATGATACTATGTGACTAAATATAAAAAAAAATATTCAGCATGATTAGCTCACCGAATCTTCTGGTGTGCTGCAGAGGTCTTTCTCACTCTGTGTGTGGGAAAACAGACAACAGTCAGATCTGAGTCAGTTGACATTCAACTGACAGGGCTCGAAATACTTTTTTCTGCATACCTGCACTGGTGCAGGCAATGTTGAAAATCACCTGCACCAAGCAAATTTTACCTGCACCACTCTGAGTATGGATCATACTAAAATTGTTCAGGAACCATTGCTATTTTTTCTTCTATACTTTATAGGTGGTAACAGTCAATGCAGCTAATAACAATCCACATACACCTACATCATATGACATTTATGTATAAAACCCAGTACATGGGCCAATGCAGGTTAGGTGCAGGTAGACACCAGAAATACCTGCACAGATCCAGTTTTACCTGCACTAACGTGCATATGCAGGTGGTATTTCGAGCCCTGAACTGAGCTAACACAGCGGAAACTGATTGGCGCATGACCCTGTCTCCAGATACAGAGTTCAAAACCCTGCTGTTGTCACTCATCCAAATTGCATGCTTCAATAAAGTGGTGCAGTCCTTAGAACGGGCAGTGAGGTGTTCAAAAAATCTTATTTCTTTAAAGGACAGCATCAGAAAATTTTCAATTCATTATTTTCCAGTAGTTTACTCATTAAAAAGTTGATGTACGTCAATTTTTACATTGATCCGCCTAATATGACCCTGTAGACACGTTTGAACTTCGCGCTCTCCTCCTTTCCCCGCCGCGCTGGCCGATGACGTAATGGCCGCGTTCTGAGAGTCTGACGTCACAGATCCAAAACTTCTAGCCAGCCATTTTGCTCGGTGAACCTCGGTCCTCTCAGCGGTAAATAATCACTCCGCCATTCTGGAGTTCAGTCCGTAGTTGTTGACAATTACTTTCGTGGACCTGTAAGTCGCATTGTGACCTGTCTACGAAGCCATAGTCCCCGGGAGACTAAACATGAATGAGCTTGCCTGCGAGTAAACCGCGCGGCGACGGGACGAAATCAAAACAATGGCGGTGGGGAAGGTTCACGCATCGTGCCATTCTGGACTGTTACAAGAGCGAGTTTGGGTCAATCCTTACCTTCTCCTTTCCGGACAGCACAGCGATAATTGCACGTAAGCTTCCACGAATTTTGGTTGAATTCACAGTTGTCCAACTGGCAGTGACATTAAAAAAAAAAAAGAAACATTTTCCTCTGACAACATCGGACGATCCCCTTTTCGCGCCGAAACATACATACAACACAGGCCGGCATTGTGAATGGCGCGAAATGTCGGCTTCGTTTGA
>NC_049995.1:10367034-10431862 GCF_000003815.2 Branchiostoma floridae
GAAGTTTATTTGCAAGTTCGTGCCCGGGGGCTAATTGCAAGTACATGGTATAAACATAATAGATATACAAGTGACAATGGACAGTTATGAACAATATACTAATAATAGTGTTGGCTATTTCTAAACAGGTTGGATTTGACTTCTTTTTTTGGAAGCAGAGGGAGACGAAAAGCCCCACCTTTTCAAAAATTTGTGGATTCTGAGATTTCAAGAGAAAAGTGGCTTTCTATTCGTCTGTCAATGTGAGGAAGTTGGGATAAGTCATTGTCGCTTCTCTTAAAGAGTGATTTTTTCGGTTTAAATCTTGGAACGAGTTTTTTTTATATAGTATTAGGGATCAAGTTTGACGAAAAGCCTTCAAAACAAACAAACGATTTGATCAAATCTAAAATTATCAAATTTAAGTTACTTTTCACGGCGGTCGGTTGCTAGGGTATTCTTTCCCGTTTCTATGCGCGTTCGACGGAGTATCGGGTTACATGAGGTCTACTATTGGCTAACCGTAAAATATTTGAAGATAAATAAGGTGTTATGACAGTAAAAATGACTTTTAAAAAAGATCAAATTAGCAATTTTACATACTTTGAATCTTGTCATTTGAATTTAAATAGCTATTTTGTATAGATTTTGCTTCCAAAGACGGTTATTTCCTGTTTTCAGGAAGGCCTTTAATTTGACCAAACTCTTGATAAGATGGGCCGCATGTGTCATCGAAAGTTCTCCATTTTTATATTTTTCGTCATCTATAAGTAAAATAAAACTTTCTGTTTTTGGGATTTTTTTAATTTTAAGCAAAGTTACAGTCGAAAATATGCGTAAAAATGGCATTATTCCCACTTAATTACCGATAATTCAAAATCGGAGCCATTTTTTAAAAATCCCAAAAACAGAAATCTCGGCAAAACCGTTGCGGTCATTTTGAGCCGTCAATGAGTTAATTTGGACTCTTCTCGGTCGAAATCTTAAACGATGTTTGCACGCATGTCATGCCGCATGGATAGCGGGATGGTGTAATTGATACCGGTGTTAACAATACTAACAATGCACAAGGTCACCAACAAAAAAACGCCAGTAACTTTGTTACATATTACAGAACCCCAAAAAAGTGACAGCGTAGATATACTTTCCAGAAAATTGTTTATATTGGTGGAAAACTATATTTTTTGCCTGATTCAAGGTAGTTGGAGGAAAAGGGGCCAGAAAGCACTGTTTTACCCGCAATGACCGCAGATAACCTAAATAGAACACGGGTTCGGTTCGAATTACGGCAGATGGAACATCATGGAAGAACGTTCGAATTCGGCTGGACATGGGAGGTTTTGAGCCCGAATTTGACCACCGTGTTTACTTTATATCCCCGTTTACGAAAATATAGGATAGGGGGAAAACAAGTATTTCCAGCTTACATTTTTATGCTTTTATTCAGAACAGCGTTTTTACCTTGTCGTAGAAGTTACGAAAAGGCTAAGGAAATCGTTTGTGTGACTAATAGAAATGTAATACTTGCAGTTACTTGGCTATGCGTGATTCACCATGTTGGATGGTTAAACCAACTAACATGGCGGCTGTGACGTCACGTGCAATCACCAAAGGTCAATTGACATGTAAAAATAACTTGTTTAAAAGTCCATCATCCTTACGTGACGATGATGTAACTCATGTGCTGTTATCGGTGATGTTCGCAATTCTAAATGTAGGGTAGATTGGAATTGTAGTATTCTTGTTTGATAGCTTCTGCCATACATTGTACCATGTACGGTTGTCGAGCAATAAATAAAGGTCTTTCAATGAGCTAGTTCAGAATTCCTATAGTACGCATGTGTGGCGATAGGAATGGTGGGCGATATGTCAAAGGTGAATTCGAAGATCCCTGACTTGTAAACAGTTCTCGCTTCGACCATTGTTTCGATTTGCATAACAATACAGGCGTTTTGTTTATGTCTTAGGGGCCTTGACCTTTGACATATTACCCAGAATTCTTGTCGACGCGCATGCTTACACGGAAGTAAAAACAATCATGTAGAAAGAGATACTCTCCAAGCAGAGGTTAGGCTCCGGCTGTTTTTAACGTTTTGTTCCCGTTTTTTTCGGGCTTTCTATTTTGTATTTTATCTTGCTGTGTCCAAACCTAACTGGCTGGCGTACTTCAAGAAAAATGACAAAATAGAAAGCCCGATAAAAACGACTAAAAAAACCTTACAAAAACAGCCGGAGCCTTACCTCTGCTTGGAGAGTTGGAAGAGACACATAAAGTCTATTGGAGATCGAAATAAACAAACAAACAAACAAACAAACAGACAAACATACGAGTGGGCAGCGGAAATGATGGGGAACTTCCTGTCGCTGATGGTCTCCCTGTAGAGCCGAAGAGTGGAGACCACGGTCTCGGATACCCAGTATATCATCACATTCGTCAGGAGCTCGTCCTATGGAGCATAATCAAATATTTAAGAATACTATATTAAAACAACTACAGCCTTTACACTGTCCTGTTACCAGGACTAGCTAGACTTATTCAAATACTTGATGTCATGCACGAACGATCTTGCGATTAACGCAATATGTAAATATATCTCCATGTGTTTCAAAAAGAGAGAAGAACATGTTAGATGCAGCCATTAGCGATAGTATAATACCTGTTGTGACACATAGTGTCTTAGTTCTCTTTCCATCTAGCCTAGTTTAAAATCACTGTATAAGTATAGTTCTGCCTTTGCATCCATAAGACCATGTGGTCCTTCTGTGCATTTAGCACTCGGGCGAGGTGAGGTGAGATAAGTATGCAATAAAAGATTATTATTATTAATAATAATAGCCTCCGGCTAGCTGGGAAGCCTTGGCTGTAAAAGCCTGTAATAGTATTTCTTTCTATACATCCAAATAAGTCAAACCAAATCAACCTATCCGCCTTCTTGGTTTCAAGATTCAATTTGTTCTCTAAGTTGTCTAAGGCTTTCATGGCTTAACAAAAGGGAGCGTCTTTATCGTATACGCATATGGAAAATAATTCCTTATCGTAAGGAATATCAAAGTGGCGATATTGTTGACATCATGCATCTTAAAACGATTGAAAGACTGAGTGATTCTTGTGTTTCATACATTTACATCAATTTTGTAGAGCGCAGGCAAACGCAATCCTTAGGTCGGTTGAACGGTGCCTGAAATTGAATATTGCAAGCAGAAATGTTGGACCAAAATAAATTCTTTCACTTCCTAATATTCATGATAATGATAATATTCTTAGTAATTACAAGAGACATGTACAAACTGATACAATGACGTAAAGAACTTTAGCTTGTTGATTCATCTGATGTTTTGAACCTTACTTTGGTGAAGTGTTTCTCCAACCCTCCGTCTGGTAAGTGTGCGAATGTCGGGTTAGTCCAGGAGGAATACTTCTCTAGAAGGAGAGCGGCCATTCCTACAGGGGAGTCAACTATACCGTGTCCTGGAAAACATCGAATATTGTAGTAACAGAAACAATACTAGCAGTAATCTAGTCGTTACAGGGATGTGTGGCCCTAGGGCGTAGGCAGTAGATATGCGCGCCGCCATATACGCAGTATGTTGTGAGAAGAACCCACGAGTGGATCACGGCTTCTTGTTGTAATACCGGGTACCGGGTTCATTTTAAGTCCGACTTAAATTCAACCCGGTGCCCGGCCGGGCCCAATAATACCCCGGGAGCTGCATGCAAGGTACCCCACGGGGCCACGTAGAGGTATCAAACAATAGCCCGTGAGCTACCCGACAAGGCCCCTTTTTGGTGACGCCTCATGGGCGAGCCTAACAGTATAGTGTGCGCCTTGTCAAGAATTCCCAGAGTTGTACAGGCATGTCAGGAATTTATTTTCCGCGCGTTAATGACGATGGAAAATTCAATAAGCTGTGTTTGTTGTTGGATGTGATATCAAGGACACTCGCCACACACAGGAGACCGTTGTTACTTGACAGCAGTGCCCTATAAAGATTAATCGTGTTAAACATCATTTATAAACACAGCCGAGCCATATGATAAAAGGCGAATACTAAAACACACCGACAACAGCAAATTTACAATCTAATACATATAAACCATACCTTCGTCGCCATGGCCATGCATTTTTATTGTCACACTTTTTGCAACTGGGACCTAAGCCTTCGTGAGCTTACCACATGTGCACAACGGTGCCTGTCTTACCTATGGTGTGTGGTCGGGTGGCCTGAATGTGGAGGTAGCCGGTCTCTGACAGGATCCACAGGAAACGGTCCCACAGCGGATACACCTGGGAACGAGAGAATATGCACTCACGTGACTATGCCGTACTTTTGTGTCCACCATGTTGGTGGGTTAAATTTATAGTTAATTTGTGAAAACGCAAGATGAACATAAATGTCTAAAGTGAGGTGATCTACTTAATCAACTAATTAGCATATTTCCGTCATTTTAAAAAAAAGTAAAATCTAGGACGAAGTGCACTTCATCTTTTACGGTGTTTGAGGTTAAAGATTTACTTTGTTCCGAAGGAGTCCGGTTATATGACTTTCTGATTCAATTCCCTGTTTGTTGTGGCTGATGTTTTGTTGGCAATGGTAGTTTTGTGTCTTATCTTACAGTTGTGACTTTCATACATTATTCTTTAATGTTTGTAGTAGAGTCAATTCCAAGTCACCAAGATGGTTTTGAAATAATATTTGTAATAAGTTTGAACTATTTTGAGTAAAAAACATTTCAGTCACTAAAGTTCGAAATTGTTCAAACATTTCAAAATGAAACTTTAAACATGTTTGAACCTTTTTATATTTGTTGGAACATTTGGGAAAGTAATGATATAATTATCTCTTTATTTAGAACAATTTTCAAACATCTATGTGTTTTTGTTATTGTTCCAACATGTTCCAACATTTTGTGTCATTTTTTCCCTCCATAAAAACTTTTATTGCCCCCATAAACAAAGCTGCTAAGCTTGGTCCTTTGTTTGGCTCTTGTATTTTTAGATTTTCACTGGTGAGTCTTTTGTGAGAAGGTGGCAGACAGACATAATTTCCTACACTTGGCAGGGATGTGTGAATTGCCCTCTTCCCAGCCCACTGACCCAGTTTCATCATATTGTTTCTATGTTCGAACATGTGATCACAAATGATGCATCTATGTTCGAACAGTTTAGAAACTAACGGAAATAATGTATTTGATGTTAGAATTCTTTCTAACATGTTTGAATACTATAGAAATATTTAGAATGTCACATAGATGTTATAAATAGTTCTAAACAGTTACTTATCACAATTAGATTGTCACAAAGATTTCCAAAATGTTAGAACAAAAGGCAAGAAACACCCTCTCGGTAATATGGAATTGACTCTAGCAGTTTAATTTGTACGTATACTTTCCGAGATGGCAATTTGTGCCTTTGTAATCGCTATGAATGTTTAATAGAATGTTATGAAAATAGACATCCCTAAGATATCTGCAGAGCCTGTTTTGTAATGTTTGAGTCCATTACCAGCAAAAACATAATCACACTCCTATCATATGACTCTGTGCACTTATTTGAGGGCGGTTGTACAACTTGACAATGTACGAAGTGCAAAGGTAGGAGTAATGTGAGGTGATTATTTAACCGTGTCACAAAACTGCACGGGTGCATGGAGTTCATAGTCAAGAGTGATGCAACCTAAGCCTCATATGACACGAGCTTTCGTGCAATATAGGGTTAATGACCTGCCCTGCCCTGGTGTGTTTACGTTGCCATACGGCATGGCCAGTTCCTATAAGCACCGAATAAACCACCCTGTGAGCGAAGCGAACGTCATCTGGCTATATGACAATGTACATGATAATGTGTTTGTTTTTTTACTAATTTCTTAAATTACATATTCCGTCATTTCTGGTTCTTACTTATCTGTTTGTACATGTCTCTTTCTTCTTTTCTTCTTTCGTTTTGAGGCTACCAACTTCAACTTGCTGAAGACCTTTGTAGCCTATATACTCATTTTTCACTTGATTGAAGTGAGGAAAGTCGTGTTAAGTGCCTTTTCCAAGGGCACAAGATCACTGACACGGCGGGGTTCGAAATCAGGACCTTCTTGGCCTGAGTCAAACGTGCTGCCGATTGCGCCACACGGTCCCTTTTTACGTTTATCAATTCTGATAAATTATGAGAAAAAAGTGTGTTGAAAAATGACCTTGTTGTAGTCGGCTTGAGACAGTCCAGCCAGGGAAGGGAAGACACTACCGACAAGCAGTTTGATGAGGAAGCTCGTCTCCGTATTTCCGGTGTACATGTTGAGATGAAGCCCGCGAACTACCCTGTAAGAAATAATCTATCATTTGGATAGAAAGGTATCAAGTATTCCAAGTGCATTGGTATATAGATGACTGTATAAAGCATGAAATGTATGTGGTAAGTGTTAGATTCTACCAGCAGGCTTCCCAGATCTTAGATCAAATAGTAGGAATTGGACACATAGAATCAGTAGTACGTTATGGGAGTCGGCCGACCATAGGATACGACCCGTATCTAAGTATTTATTGCTATGGGGAGTATCAAATATTCTCAGGAAAAGAAGGGTGGTCTTAAAGATAAGGATAATCCTGGGATTGATCAGAGGGTCTAAAGTTATGTATTATGCTGACGACAACTACCAGGAAACACATAAAAGTACAGACAGACAGACACACACACACACACACACACACACACACGGGCAGACACACACACATACACAAACAGACAAACACACGGACGCACGCACACACACACACACACACACACACACACACACACATACACATACACACACGGACACAATCTGACACACACACGGACACACAGACACACACACACACACTGACCCTCCACCCAATGTCAGCAGGATCCATCTCACTGCACTTCTTATGATAAGAATAGCTTAGCCTCCTATTGTAATAGGCCATTGAAGTTTGGTTCCGAGTTAATTTCAAGTAGGGGGCGTAAATGTGCACGTGAGGGAGTTGAGAGTGTCCGCGAGCAGGTCATTTCTGTCACATATTTGCTAGAGAAAGTCCACTGTCCTTGAATAGTCATAGATTACGTGAACAGGACATGTACAATGACTACCTTAGGACTTCATTCAATGACACATACCCACGTCTTACAAGCGTCATTTTGGTGGGTAACACACGTGATGAAGACGGACAAAAAGATATACATGGACAATGGTCCAAACTACACAAGAAAGAGAGACAGTGAGTTAGAGGTAGGGAGGGAGGGAGGGAGGGAGAGAGGGAGGGAAATGGAGGATGAGAGCAAATGAGAAAGCTGCCTAGGCAGACCCGTGTAATGAGTTGTATCATTGTCAATCAAGAAAGAAAGAAAGAAAGAAAGAAAGAAAAAAAAAAGAAAGAAAGAAAGAAAGAAGGAGGGAAGGAGGGAGAGAGATATAGAGAGAAAGACGTAGAGGGGAAGGAGAAATAGGGAGGGGGACATAATAAGGGAGAAAGAGGGACATACGCGAAACCATATACCCACTTTGGATTGAGCATGGCCATGACAGAGACGATGACACTACCGTGGTCCCCACCCTGCACATAGTAACCATCGAACCCCAGTCTTTCCATCAGCTTAAGGTAGAGCACAGCGGTGGCGGAGTCTTCCAATCCTGTGGACAAAGTTAGAGAAACAAGACGTTGTCATTTTCAAGGAAAGGAAAGTGATCTCGATCCAGTTCTGTAGAGCTTGTCTTTCACTTGTCGTGACAGTTAAATGTAGTAGGGTTAGATTCTAGGTGTATTTCACAGAGGAGGATATAGAACCATCTCAGCGTTCTTTGCATTACACATTCCACAATACATTTCCCAGGTTCCTGACTGTGATCAACAATAAGTATATAGAATTGTTGTGTTAGATTGAACAGTGTAGCAACTGATACAGTTTTAGATCGGGGGCCGATACCGACTGTCAAGCACCTTTGACCCTTTACTGACGTCACACTTCCGTTCCGGAAGTGCGACTTAGGTTTTAGGTCATTACAACTTGAGAAGGATCAGAGGACTGATCGAAAGCTTGTTGGTAAGCGCTTTATTTTGTGTACGGATATAAAGTCTTAAAAATTGTATTATTCAGTTTTAGATCAGTAAATGTTATTTTCTTAAATGGCCAAATTCACCCCCCCCCCCCCCCACACACACACATACGCATACATTTTCTTTTCTGAAAAAGATTCCACACACATTCTGACTCACCCGGCTTGTTGGCTGGTTGAGAAAATCCAAACCCAGGGATGGATGGGACGATAACCTCAAAAAAGTCCTCCTCGGTGCCTCCATGTGCCAAGGGGTCCGTTAGTATCGGAAAGACCTTGTAGAATTCGAAGAAAGACCCTGGCCAACCATGAGCCAATAGAAGAGGCTTTGCATTCTGGCCCGGCTTTAGCTTCGGCTTCACGTGGAGAAAATGCAACTCCAATCCATCTATCGTCGTTTTGTAGTGATCGAAACTGTTCACTAGAGCTTCTTGTTTGCGCCAGTCGAAGTCGTCCCTCCAGTACTTGACCAGTTCCTTCATGTAGTCCAGTCCGAAGCCATACTCCCACTGAACGCCGTGAAAGCTGTCCGGAAAGCGTGTCCTTTCTAAACGATGTTTGAGGTCGCCAAGGACGTCGTCTGACACGTTGAGGACGAACTTTCGTACGGTTGTGTCCTCTTTGGTCGGTCTCTCCCCCTCCCCCCAATACACATCCTCTATCTGTGGTACTTCTAAGGGCTGATTAAGAACGTTATTGAGAATAAATGCCACAACAATTGCACTTACTATGACAACAACCCCGAACGATGTTTTATACGACATCTTGGACATATAAGACCTCACGTCAGAATGACAAAGCTTTTATGTGCGTTCATTCACGTAAGTGCACATAACCTAATATTTAATTAAGATATCAGTGTTGACCAAGTATTGGCAAATCAGAGAGGTAAACGACGAATTACGCGTGACACGCCTTTACACTTTGAGCTATAGTAGATATCGTGTTTACTTTGTTAGATTGCCAAACAGACCGGGAGTGCTAATACCTTATTCTCAGTAGCGAACAATTCAAACACACAAACTCATATGCACACAGGTGTCATTCGCCGATAAGTGCCAATGTTTTCTAAGTGTTAGCAATTTCTTTTATGATAGGACCAGTATCATTTTCAAAACCATTCGTGACAACGATCTTATGACCTGTTGTTAAGCTGAACGGTATATACATGCTTTCTTGACAATTATCTATTACTCAATGTTTTCTTGGCGTATGGTATAGGAATAGGACGTCCGATATTTTTTCAAGGCCGTAGGGGCATTGGGTGGTTATCCACTAAATACAGGTGTCCACTAGGGCTGGGTACCGGTACGGTGTACCGGTACAAAACCGGTTTTTCTTATTGTACCGGTCCAGAAAAACCGGACCTGAAAAAAATCGTTAGACCGGATGTTGGACCTATTGGAAAATAAACATATTATATGAACAGGCATTCACACGTTTGGGGGCTTACCGGTCGGGGAAAATAACAAGAGCGAAGTAGGGTAGAGTCTATAGTCATTTCTACCAAGTTTTGCAGTCAATCGTACAAAGGCAGTCAGCTTTGTAGGATTTCAAAACGCCAGTGGGAGGCAATATTTCACAAAACACATTTCTTTGTAACGAAATGGACTAGTGTTTTGAGTATCGTCCATTCACAAGTTTTCAACTATTGAATCAGGTTCAGGTCCAGACCTGGACCTGATCCTCTGGACCTTAACCACCTTATTCACATACCCAACATCATCACGATCCATGCAGAGTTTCTAAAGTTATACTGACTGCAAGTATCCCGAAACACACTCAGACAGACAGACACACACACACTGACACACACACACACAAACAAACACACACGCCAAAAACTATACCTCCGTGAAAAGAAAGACAACGTGTTTACCGATTAGCGCCACCTACCGACACGAGCCGTAAATTGCAGTCTTAGTTTGCTGATTACATCTAAATGCGAAAGTAACTTTTTCCTAACAAATGCGTAATAGTTGCGCTGCCATGCATTCCTTTGCTTAGCATACACTCAACCTTATCAAATCCAATGGCTTTAATGTTAGGATAGAGATTGAAATATACTTGGATTTTAAGGGTAGACCTAATTTTATTCACTGACGTTGATTAGATACAAATCGTTGTCAAATTTATTATCTAACAATATCCAGGATGGACAAAACACTTAATTTTCAAATCATGTCTAACAAATATAAAGAAAACACAGGAATCATTTAAAACTATTAGCAAAATATCATTGAAAAATCTTACAACTTTGGATTAATTGTATTCAATCAACTTTACAAGGGAAACATCTACTTATTACATTACTATAGTCTTGTATGTGAGAATATTATTTACGGCGATCCCGTATGATAATCAATACAATACCTGAGTCTACATCGGAATGCCTGATATAATTTCTTTATTAATATTTGCATCTTTTCTCTTTCATACTAGACATATTGAATGCTCTATCTACTATCGGTGTACAAGCGAGCTACAAAATTGACTTTGAATTTTTCGTAAGACACACTATTGCTAGTGGTGCCAGACTTTGCTACTCTCCAAGCAGAGGTTGAGTCGTGTAGATATGGTAGTAGTCGGAAAAATTACACCGGCGCTCCTCTTAAGAGTAAGACTTTACTACACCTTTAATTTGTTGACTGTTTCTCCAGATTAAACATTGACTGGGAACTATAGTTATAATGATATGGCTCCATTAAACAAACAAAATAAGCTAAAAAAAACAGCTCTCGCGAGATCGAGACTAGGACATTCTCCGTGATCAAGATGGACTGTCAGCCGTCGAAAATTTGGAGGCACCTTTAAAAACAGCCCTTGCTTGAAGAAAATTCGAACTAACTGTATTCATACATGACTGATGAACCTCTTCAACGAACTACAAAAAATAGCACTTTGCTTCTGCTTGAAAAAAAAATACACAAATACAGTCGCCTACAAGTACAACGAATTTGGACCTTCTTGACAGAAAAAAAAGCACTTTCACTTTACTTTTCTTCGAAAAAATATTAAGATGCACAAAAAACAAACATCGCCTATAAGCTTGAGGATGTATGAAGACTTTCGACCTTTTTAAAGAAGGTTCGGATGCCTGAGGTAAGTGGTATACAACTTTGATTTTATTTACTGTTTTTCCAGGTTAAACATTGAATGTGTTATAATGATTGTCCATAAAAAACACTTTGTTTGAAAACGAAAATACACAAACATGGTCGCCTATACGCACAATGACTTTGGACCTTCTTGCCAAAAAAGCACTTTACTTTTGTTTGAAAAAAAAATGCAAAAATCGTCTATAAGCTTTTGGATTTATGAAGACTTTCGTCCTTCTTGAACAAAAAAAGCGCTTTGTCATTGTTTGGAAAAAAAAAAGATGCAAAAAAAACAACAAACAAAATATTGCCCATTAGCTTTTGGATGTATAAAAACTTTCGACCTTCTTGACAAAAAAAGACACTTTGCTTTTGTGTAAAAAAAAGATGCAAAAACTAAACAAAGCGAAAAACATTGCCTATTAGCTTTTGGATGTGGGAAGACTTTCGACCTTCTTGGCGAAGGCTCGGATGTCCGCAGCCACTAAGGCAGGCTTCTCGAATGCAGGGAAATGTCCTCCGTCCGGCATGAGAGTGTAGTGGACGAGGTTAGTGTAGAAGAGGGAGCACCAGGCCTCCGGGTTGTGGCCAAGCTCGTGAGGAAACGCCGCATTTCCTGTCGGCACGGTAACCAGCATGCTAAAAGAGCAAAAAACACGTCATTGATATTAGATAAAGCTTATTGCAAATTCTTGCCCGTGGCCTAATTGCAGGTAACATGAGACATTCAGACAAAGTAAAAAACAATATCAAAGGTGTCTACTCTAGTCTAAAACTAGTAAAAGCTAGGTCCTGGGTTATTGGGTTCGACTCCTTTTTCGAAGACAGTTGAAGACGAAGTAGAAACAAGGAGGCGGGGTGAGGGGTAGAAGATTAACGCAATCTCGCCCTAGTTCTCGCAACTCTCGCGAGAACTGGGTCATTCCGTGATCAAGATGGACTGATAGCCATCGAAAATTTGGAGGTACGTGTGTTTACCTTTAAAAAGTAGTTACTGTTTGACGAAAATTCTACTAACTGTGTTTTAGTGATTGTTTTGCATGGCTTAACCATGTACTGCATACGAAATTCCACTTGCTAGTCTATCCCCATAAACCTACGCGTTGGTTTCCATTGCCTTGCCGGAAAACAACTCCTTGTAGAGCCTCGCGGATGACGTGATGGTTCCAGTCGTCCAGTATATCATCACACTGGTCAGCAACTCATCCTGGGGAGGAGAACACAAGATGGAGATTACACTGGGAAGGAGAGCAGAGAACAGAATATTCAACAAGGCATCTTGGGAAGGAGATCACACAAATAGAGATTACACTGGGAAGGAGAACAAAATATTTATCAAGGCATCTTGGGAAGGAGAACACACAGATAGAGATTACACTGGGAAGGAGAACAGGATATTCATCAAGGCATCCTGGGAAGGAGAACACAAGATTGTGATTACACTGGGAAGGAGAACAGGAAGCTGATTGGTCATTCATAATGAGGAAAGCTTCAGACGTCAGTGTAATTCAGAGGTATCACAGCACATTCAGATAGAATTGCCGGAACATTCTGTGGATTTTGACAAGGTGAAGATACCGGATTCTGAACTAGATAACTTTTTTTTCAGGGGAGTCAAAGAGGCCATCTACATCAAAGCTCATGAACCTTCCCTCAACCGAGATGGGGGCCTATATAGGCTCTCAAGCACCTTTGATCCTTTGCTGACGTCATACTTCCGGTCTGGATGTGTGACATTAGACTTTGGGTCTAATGTCTAAACTTGTAAAGGATCAGAGCACTGATCGAAAGCTTATTGGTAAGCGCTTGATTTTTGTGTACGGTAATAAAGTTTTAAAATGTATCATAATAAAGGGTTAATGATCGTTAATGCCCCGCCAGGAGGTGTATATGGTGAGATAATCCCTGGTCAGGTCATTGGCCAACTCCATCTGGCTATATATTGATTATCGTCACAGATGAACTTACATTCGACGGTCAGGCGAAAGTTCATCGAGTTGTTCTTTCCTCGTCTAACCTTCATTTTGCCACAACTAAGCGCCATTACCAAGACTATGTAAATTAAAAGAAATGTTTTTTGATACCTTGGTGTAATATTTCTCCAGCCCTCCGTCAGCCAAGTCCCTGTTTGCTGGGTTTGTCCAAGTGGAGAATTTCTCGAGAATGTAGGCGGCCAGACCCACAGGGGAGTCATTCAGGGCAAAACCTAACAGACACAAGTTTTGGCATTGATTAAATCATTAATTAATTAATTGATTGATTGATTGATTGATTAGTTGCTTGTAACTTCTGTGTACATTCAGGACCAGCTAATGTACAGTCCAGGTCCACAAGATCAGGTCCAGGTCCGGACCTGAACCCGGACCTAATTGTCTGTGAAACTTTACGAATGGATGATACACAAAACAATAATGGTCGATTTCGCTTCTAAGGATTCTGTTCGGTGACTTCCACTGCCATTTAAAACCCTATCTTTATATGAAACAACACTGACTTTATTAACTTAAACAGAGTTTGACTATTAAAACTTGAAAAAATGAGTCAACTCTTGTTTATTACTTACTTATCTCTTGTTATTTTCTTGGACCAGTAAGCGGACTCAAAATGCGTTATTTCCTGCCGGTATGATAATATGTTCATTTTGATAGGACCAAAATCTGGTCCACTGATTTTTTTCTGGACCAGTTTTTCTGGACCGGTCCAAGAAGAAAAAACGGTTTTATACAGGAACATCGCAACGGTACCCATAAATACAGTTACATGCTGTATGTTGGATTCACTGAACCAAATTGCTAGCTAGTGGCATGAAAATACATTATGTAAGATAACTTTTACTCACTTACCGACAGTATCCGGTTTGGTTGCCTGTAAGTGCATGTATCCTGTCTCCTGTAATAATAGCAGAAATTTCTCGCCGGAGGGGTAAACCTGGAAAAGAAATGATAAGAAACACCCTTCAAGATAAGGATACGAGATACGAAAATCGAACCTTCTGCTCCAGTACCACAAAAAAACCGCTAGGGTCACATAATTCGACGAGATCTCTTTTGCATATCAATTCATAGTTAGAATATAAACCTGTCATTGACGAAAGGTAATGGATTCTGCCTGAAACGACTGACCGTTTCCAAAATCAAATCCAGATGCTTGAGTAACTGCTATTTGGTGTATCTTATTACCTGGATGTCTAACTTTCACCAACATACCTATCTAATATGAGCTAAAAAAAGAAAAGAACTAGAAACAATCATGTCTTCAAGTGCCAGAGTTACCAACCTAGGATTGACGTGTTCAAAAATAGAGTGAAATATGTTATCACCAAGCACAGTAGGGGCATCTTCTCTGGACAGTTTTAAAGAACACTTGCCGATAATTGTGCAAAAGCTAGGTGTGACAGTGTAATATAACCAGCTGCTGCCGCGCCACGTGCCTGCGAAGCTGGTGTGTGTTATACCGGCTATATAGATACAGATACAGAAGCTGGTGTGTTACGCCGAAGGGTGGTTATACCGGCTATTATAATAGATACAGGTACAGAAGCTGGTGTGTTACGCCGAAGGGTGGTTATACCGGCTATATAGATACAGATACAGAAGCTGGTGTGTTACGCCGAAGGGTGGTTATACCGGCTATATAGATACAGATACAGATACAGTATCATTGATACTCATTTACAAAACTACGTACCCGGTCGTATTCTTCCGGCTTGATTCCCACCAGCGAAGGAAACACACTGCCCACCATCGTACGGAGTATCCACCTCGGGTCACCGGTGTTAACGACAACCATGTTGCTGTGCAGTCCCGTTATCACGCTGCATCACGGGTAAAATAGAAGAGACCAATCAGAAACGATCATATTGCTATATGCCATATTTCAAGATGCGTATTCTTGGCCTTTCCAAATGCCTTGAAATTATTCTTGGCCTTTTTTCCAAACACAGAATTCTTCATTGATAAGGTCAAAGTTCAGGTATCATACCGTACCTTGGCTTCTGTAGAGTCATAATACGTGTGATAATCGCACCCCAGTCTCCGCCCTGTACATAGAACTTCTGAAAACCCAGCCTCTCCATAAGCTTATGGAACATCTGGGCTGCAGCAATCGGGTCAAAACCTGTACGGAGATCGGATGAACAACCAGTTAACAGCTGTAAGATGTCAATATGTGTACAAGAGCAGTAAGGCCACAATGACTTAATTTCATTGATGGAATCCTTAAAACGAATGCACGACAGCTTGTTGTTGTTGCCAAGATGGAACAAGTCCTCTGTGCCCCCTTACCCTGGAAGCCAGATCTTCTGGCAAGCTGTAAGATGTCAATGTGTACAAGAACAGTAAGGCCACACTGACTTAATTTCATTGATGGAATCCTTAAAACGAATGCACGACAGCTTGTTGTTGTTGCCAAGATGGAACAAGTCCTTTGTGCCCCCTTACCCTGGAAGCCAGATCTTCTGGCAAGCTGTAAGATGTCAATGTGTACAAGAACAGTAAGGCCACACTGACTTAATTTCATTGATGGAATCCTTAAAACGAATGCACGACAGCTTGTTGTTGTTGCCAAGATGGAACAAGTCCTTTGTGCCCCCTTACCCTGGAAGCCAGATCTTCTGGCAAGCTGTAAGATGTCAATGTGTACAAGAACAGTAAGGCCACACTGACTTAATTTCATTGATGGAATCCTTAAAACGAATGCACGACAGCTTGTTGTTGCCAAGATGGAACAAGTCCTCTGTGTCCCCTTACCCTGGAAGGCAGACCTTCTGGCAAGCATAAAATTCTGATTGACCAGGGTTGCTATTAGGTGACATGTGGCCACAATTTTATTTTGGAGAACAGGCGAAAATCAATGCGCATGCGGATGTCATCCATAAAATTGAATTACTACCTGTCATATATAAAATGTTACAAAAAGTTCTTTGTCTATCATTTCTTTGATGACGTTTGTTTGTAAAAAAACTGAGGGCTGCACGCAACAACAACAAAGAAGCTTTCCAAGTCTCGCCACAGTCTAGTAAACTTTTAGCTAAACGCTGAACTTTGTAAACAAACTACTTACGTGGCTGGATAAATACTCGAATACATAGCCAAGCGCAAAGTACACTCATTCAACCGTTATAAAGCCGTGAATTCAAACGTGTTGGAATTGGGCCTGTGATTTGTTGGCAACCTTTTAAAAACTTATTAAACTTCTGGACTAATCTAAATATTGTCTTCATCTCTTTTGCATATTGATTCATAGTTCGGATAGAAAAATTTGTTCTCCAACTGTATCTCTTTTTTGCATATTAATTGATAGTTAGGATCTATGAACCTTCTCTCCAACGATGTATCGTTAGTGTCACTGACAAAAAGTAGTGGATTCTGCCTGAAACGTCTGACCAGTTCCAAAATCATATCCAGTTGCTCGAGTAATTGCTATTTGGCGTACATTGCATCCTCCTAACGCCCGGTCCCCAACGGCATTAGCCTATGGGGCCCTGCTATCTAAATGCCTACCAGCGGTTATTATGATTGTCGCTACAAACCAGCCGTCAACCAATCAGAGAATAGGCTTTTCTTGGGCTTTTTGTTGTCGAAAGCTGTCTCGCAAAGGGCTCTGGGAAGCTATCAGCCAATCATGTTACGTCTTACATAGCACCATCCTCCTACGCCCGATCCCCAGCGGCTGACAGCCCATATAAGGGTAAGCTCATTAATATTCATAAGCAGGGCGACGAGGAACTGAAAGTAACTGCGGGTAGGCCATGAGATAGCAGGGCCCCATAGGCTGAGTCAGCTAGCCGTTGGGGACTGTGCGTAGGAGGATGCGTACATTGTCGTCAATAGTTTATACAATGTAAACAAAGACAATGACATTATTGATGCATTTCTTTATAATAGAGGAAGAGACACCCACCTTTCTTGTGTGGCGCCTCGGAGAAGCCATAACCAGGGATGGAGGGGGCAATGACCTCAAACACATCATCCTCACTCCCCCCATGACTAGTGGGATCTACCAACATCGAGATCATCTTATAAAACTCAAACACCGAACCTGGCCAACCGTGAACGATCAATATGGGTTTAGCGGTTTGTCCTGGCTTCAGTTTGGGTTTAGCGTGGATAAAGTGTAGATCTATTCCCTCAATGTTTGTCTTATAATGGGGCAACGTGTTTAAGTATGCCTCTTGTTTTCTCCAATCGTATTCATCCCTCCAGTAGGTGATGATATCTTTCATGTAGTCGACACGGGTGCCATACTGAAACTCTACATCTTCCAGAGCTTCGAACAGGCGTACGTTTTTCAAACGGTTGTTGAGATCTACTAGGGTAGCGTTCGGTATGTTTATAGAGATTTGTTGTATCTTGTCGTGATCTTTTGGCAAGGATGTTGGATTTGCCCCCCTCCCCCAGTAGTTGTCTTGGAACTTGAGCGGTTCTGCTGGCGTGTTGAGGACTCCGCTAAAGATGAGACCGGTCGCCACGGCAACCAAGACGATCAAAGTGGTGATCTTCCAGCCCATGACTGTAAATAAATAAAAAGAAAGTCACGTAATTGTAAAATGATAACGTACAATTCTGATACATAACGTAACATACATATAATAACATACATTCTCATAATTCCGCCAGGTGCCATTATACCGCCACCTCAAAAAAACGTTGTTATAGAGGCCTTCTCAAGATTGTCTTCATCACCTAGATATCTGAATTGTATTACATTTAGGATATTATAATAACAGTTCAAGACAATCTTGGGAAGACCTGTATACTAAACGTTTTTTGAGGTGGTGGTATAATGGCACCCGGTGGAATTATGATAGTCGATGTTACATCCATTCAACTAAACAAGTTTAAAAACTAGGCTTCAGGTGATCATATCTCTGCTGTTCTTTTTCAACTGAACATTTTGCTGTATATAACGTAACATTTATTTGAAGGCCTATTCATTATCCTTTACAACAGTTGCGATATGGTCTGACACAGTATTTATAATCACTGATCGGCACCAAATCTGATTATGTGATAGCCGCGTCGACTGCCAGAGGGCTTCCTTGCATGCAGTATCATAATACCAAACCGAAAGAATTCCTTTGTTTAAAGACAAACAGAAAACCAGTTTCCTCTTAAAATCGTTGATAGTTAAACCCACAATTTGTAGATAAAGTGGGGCTTCTTCCTCTGCTTTAAAAAAAGGTAAACCCAACCCAACCCAGTCCCGAGCCCGTGGAAGGACCCTACCGGCACGTGGTCAATCAGTCGGAGAAGGGGGGATATTATGTTACAGCTTTGAGACATATACCACAACCCTATAGCTTGTCAAACTGGAATCCAGTCCTTATATGGCTAGGGCGGCCTACGTAGCTAGTGTAAACTCTCTACGGGGCAGATAAAGCTTCCTGCCGTCGGGGTAACTTCTGCACCCGGTAGTATTTTCACGCGGTAATACTTTGCCTAGTTGGCAAAGCCGCTCAAGCCACGTATTTAGGATTCATTTAGGACTGAATTCGAGGTTTGAGGCATTGGCTCAACCACCAACAAGTAGTATGAGACTCCGCGCTAATACTGGCGCTTGAATATTGCCGATTCTAGCTACCGTGGAAAACGAGATCTAGACTTCTAGTATTGCCAGAAGAAGTGATCACAGCACCAACAGTCAACAGAATAGATAGGACCATGGAAGATCATCCCATCATGTACAACTACAAAGCTCTGGACAGACCATACAAACCAACTATGCCTCAGTTACAAATAGAACGAGGAGTGGTTTCAACTGGAGCGAGACTCCTACCTAACCGAAGAACTCTAATCTACTCTACTCTACTCTACTCTTTAGCCATGCATGACAAATCCCCGGTGTGCTTATTGGGAAGACCTGCGCTTGGCGACTGAACAAATTCTATGCCGGCGCCCCTGACTAAAAATCTGGTTTTCCAGGGTAGATTCGAACACGCATACCGTTTCTGCTGGAACAGAATAAGCAAGAAATGCACTCCTAGGTGGACTGTGTGCGTTCTAAGCATAAAAGTTGCATACAAAGCTTCAAGCCCATTCCGTCTGCTCTCTAGATCTCCTTGCTATTGAAGTCTTTGTGCCATGATATGGCACTAAGTTTTAGGTTCAGTGCCTATTTTCACACCACTTAACGAATCCATAACACTATATATTTCCAGCTCCCAGGCCAAGATACATAATAGAACTTTATTGCGCGACAATTGTATCAGGTACAATGTATGGCAATTTGTATATACATGGGAGTTGAACTATATTGCAAATAAATCTAAGAACTAATCTAATGTAATGAAACAGTATAAACAATCTAGATACATATGACCACATATTTTTTTTTCTTACCCCCAAAATGCCTATATATGGCCATAGGCTACCGGCCCTTGCCGGGCTCGCCGATACAACAGTACACCCCTGGAGACAACTACCCTGCCCCTCCCCCTCCCGTGCACACTGTACCACACCCGTAGTACATATATTGAAAGTCATAGAAGTTTTATCAAGAAAAACGAGGAAATTATAATCTCATACCTGATAAAGAGATGTCCAGGGGTTGTCAGAAGTTGTGTAGAACAATGTAGGTCGTATCTTAGTCGTACGAACCAGTTTGTGCATGCACTGGTTCCGGTATGTGGATGCAACGATGGGTGTGTTAGACCTATCGGCCGTTGACCTCTGCCCTTTGTGGCATATTTGCCTCAGATTAAATGTTTGCGTAGCTTGCCCCACCTTTAGCACAGAATACAGTGGTTCACGGCACACCTTTACACAGCATGTAGACATATCGTTATTGAAAAAAATGACATCCAATTATTAAAATGATACCAGGTGTAAATTTAATGATACTATTATCTCAGCGAAGTGGTCATTGATAGGGTAGTCCTGTCAATAGTGGGAAATGATTACGTTATAATTGACAGGTGAGGAGCACGGAGAGAGAGAAGCGTGCTCAGTCTAATGCTCTGTCCGGCTCCGGTGACCCTTACAATAGGGCGATCCACCGCGCGAGCAAGGGCGTACCATATCCAACTAGAGTTCGGCGACCTGACATACCTCCACTAAGGACGATGATGTAACGTCCTTGCCTCCACGAAATATTTAGCGCTTTTGTAGATGTTATGCAAATGACATACACATTAACATAATTAATGCATGGTAATGCTCATCAATGATTAGCTTACACATGTCACAAGTTTAAAAATCCCATCATTTATATATGTATAATTAAGTGTTTTTGCCATTTTGCATTAATTATTCAAACAAGTCCTCATTTTGCATGTTTGGTATCTGTGTATGTTAAAACAGTTATGAATTACATTTTTACAGGCCAGTTTTGTCACACCCCACCAACACACCAAGTATGAAACCATCTACTTCCAGTGGTTCTTGAGTTATGTTGACAGACACACACACACACAAATGCTAGTGAAAATATAACCTCCATAATACTTCATGGAGGTAATTACATAGGATGGCCCAGATTGGATCATCCTTACACCATAAAAAAACAATCTAGAGATAAAGCAAATAATGACAAGAATTCTTTCTTTATCAAAACAGTTTTATTCCTTTATCAAATCACACTGCAGGCTTATACACATGTAAAATAGAAAATTTGACACAGTATAGAATTTCTTTCATTCTGTAACAGATGTGACCCTTGACTGGAGAAGTATGTTTATTTCATTAGCATATATGCTAATTAGTGGCCTCCACCAAAGCAACATAATTTTCATAAAAAGAGCAAAATTTACAAATTAAGTCACAGACGTCGTCATACATTTGGTTTAATCATTACTGTTCATCAAACTATATATCTGGAATAGATGATTAGATCCTAACTTCTATATTAGCTAGCAGTGCATACTATCAAACTGTACACTTCTATATCTAGATGTTCAAAATGTACAATTTCAAGTATACTTTTTGTGACTCAAGTATACTTTACACTTTTGCTATACAATTTAAAAGCTACAGAGATCAACTGACACAAACCTTAGTCCAAGAGCTTGACTACATGATTAGATTGAGACACCTACTATCAACTTTTGCGGCAATATGCTCGATTCCTGTTACAGCAGCCATTTTGGATTTTCTGGGGTCATTGCATCAAAATGAGGCTAGCCTGGCCATGATTGAAAGCATGTACAAAACTCTAGTGTAGGTCTTCAGTGGTAGCTTTGCTCCTATATCTTAAACTGCAAGATATGTGCCTGTTTATGTAGACAAGGCTGCTCTATCTCAAAGACCATGATCAGTGCTCACGTAAGAAATTAATCTTTGTAGTTCTCTCAGATAATATTTCCCATAAAGATTATGTCTATGGTGGCCACCTATCCATTCAGACCAGGGAGGCCTCTTGAGAGGTCTTTTTGGGCAGTTTAAACTATACGGGTACTCTGCGCAATAGACTGATCCCACAATCCCACCTCCCTCAAACAAAATGTAGAAATGCCTATCAAAGCCAGATATTTGCAGCTACTCTCTTATTGGTCAAATCTCTAATTGCCATAATCTCATTGGTTGAACTTTTAATTATGATCTATTTTACACTTACCATGTTAATCTGTAACACCTTATCATTGTGCGTACTTCACATAAATTACTCATATACTGGAATCAACACTACTCTCCAGTACATGCCTCTCCACTTAGCATCACAAAGGACAATAACTTTTCCTATGGTATTGTTTACCATATAGGGAACTATGCAAAAATGATTTATATTTGAGTGACATTTGCATACAATTCTTAGGAGTTAGTGAATTGACATGTCCATCCAGTTTTTCTAGTTCGCTGTACTTGTATTGAATTACTGACAGTAATCATACTAGTGATGTTGAAGAAGAGTGATGGATGTCACTTGAAGCGTCTGGAAGTAAATCTCCATTTTTCATCCAGTTGTAAAGATTGATTTATATTTGAATAACACTACTTTACTGTTGTGTCCCTTTTTCAGGAGTATCCAGAGCCTCCACTTTCCTTGCGAATGCTCGAATGTCCTCGGCCAGCAAAGCAGGCTGTTCGAAGGCCGGGAAATGCCCGCCGGTGGGCATGGTGGTGTAGTGGACCAGGTTAGGGTAGCCCCAGTAGCAAAAGGACTCAGGCACGTGGCTAATGATCTCATGAGGAAATGCTACCACACCTGATGGTACTGTCACTGGTAGGCTGGAGAAAACATGGAAGAGAAAATGATTCAACGATTCCATTCCAAACCAATTTTATTTTATTCGTTTTTTTAATAGGGATGGGTACCGGTACAGAAAATTCAGGTCCAGGTCCGGTTCAGGTCCAGAGGATCAGGTCCAGGTCCGGACCTGATTCAGTATGACTCATACCAATGGTCCATTTTACTACAAAGAAATCTGTTTGGTGGAGTATCAGACTTACACTGGCGTTTTAAAATCCTTCAACACTGACTGCACCTGCAGCTGTAAAACTTGGTAGAAATTACACTATAAACTCTACTCTACTTCACTCTTGCTATTTTTTTCCACCTGCAAGCGACAAAACGTGTGAATGCCTGATAAAATAATCTGTTAATTTTCTAATCGGTCCAACATTCTGTCTGCTGTACCGATACCCAGCCCTATTCTTCGTCCTTACTTCATGTTTCTTTTTTTTTGTTACCAATCGACATATGTGGAATTGCAGAAACACACACGCACCATACGGACACACACACAAAGGCACACACACACACACACACACACACACACACACTCAGAAAAGCCAAAAACAACTCACTCTCTTATTAAGGTTGACAGTACACGACTGTAATAATCACGTTAACAGCTGGTATAGAAAGTGCATCATAAGACCATCACCCTATCCAAAGGGGTTTATAGGAAGCAATTATCCTATAACTTCCTTGTCCACTCAAAATGATTTGTACATTGTACGCACCCGATGGCCACGAGTGCTTTCCCAGCAAACGCCTCCTTGTAGAACCTCATGGATGAAGGGATGGTGCCTGTTACCCAGTACATCATCACACTGGTCAGCAGCTCATCCTGGGGAGGAGAACAGAATATCGGTCAAGGTATCCTGGGGAGGAGTACAGAAGATGAAGATTACACTGGGATCCCGGGAAGGAGAGCAGGATATTGATCAGGGTATCTTGGGGAGGAGAACAAACAGATAAAGTTTTGATATACCAGGAAGGGGAACTGGAAATTGATCAGAATACCATGGGAAGGAAAATTTACAGATGAAGTTTACACTGGGAAGGCCTCAGAACTGAATATTGATCAGAATACCTCTGAAGGAGAACACAAAGATAAAGGTTACACTGGGAAAGAGAGCAGTTGCTGAAAGAATCCTGGGAATAGACTTTTAAGGTCAGTGCAAAGATGACAACTTGGATGGAGAAAGGAATACTAATTAGGCAATATCTGGAGAAGATTCTTCAAGTAGCTTTTTTCATTTTCCTTAAAGCTTGACTTGTATCTCTTTGTACAGTACTTATTAATCAATAGAAACTCCTTCAATGGGCCTTAGTACACTGACACTAGACCTAGACCCTACTCTTTCATTCCATGAGTGTGACAAAACAAGAAAGCTGGCCGGTGCGTATTTTGGAAAAAGCCTGGATGTTAAACAAAATCACACGAAAAAAGAGTTTTTAAACATCGAATTACTAAATTGTTTTTTCTTCTATTAAAAAAAACACTTACATGAGATTTGTCTAACAAAAAAAAAAAAATTTTAGCAAGTGGGGTTCAAACCCACGATCTACGGCTGGAGAAGCAAATTGCTCCAATAGGTACCGTGCTGTAGACCGCTCGGCCACGCTGGCTTGATACGCAATAGGGCGTATAGAAGGGCTATTAGAAGGGTTTGGTTAAATTGACCGATCCATGCATCCATGCATGCATCCATGCAAACCAAAGGGTTGAAAGAACCGCTTCTCCCGTCTCATAGCCGGTGCTATGCACCGGCAAAAATCACTTTTTAACCCCATACCTTGGTGTAATATTTCTCCAGCCCTCCATCAGCCAAGTCCCTGTTTGCTGGGTTTGTCCAAGTGGAGAATTTCTCTAGAATGTAGGCGGCCAAACCCACAGGGGAGTCATTCAGGGCAAAACCTAAAACAAAAGTACAAATTGCATTACAATTATGTCAATGACATTAAACTGTTTTTAGCAAAGGCAATGACAGCCAAGTTTGACAAGTAAGGAAGACTTTACATGATTGAGTACAAGCATGCCAAGAATAATTTTCCAATGAGGTGTTGTGACTGTTATGTTTTACATGCAGTCATAGCCCGCCTCACTAATTCAAATGAATTATTTGTTGAAGCGTTATTGGTCATTTGGATCCTGTGTTGCTTGTAACTTGTTCTTCAGTAGTATTTGAAAGTTGGATATTCCATACCTACAGTGTCCGGCTTTGATGCCTGTAGGTGGAAATAACCAGACTCCTGTAGTGTGTCCAGAAGCTTTTTACTTACAGGATACAGCTAAAAAGGAAAAAAAAATAGACACAAATTCATTAAGTATTTGACGGACAAATTAAAGTTACAAGACATGCCCAACGGTGGCCACATGACAAAATTCTGTTCTCTATTGGCCGAATCACTAATTGCGATTGACAGCTGGAATGGTCCATTCTTGTTAACACTATATATCGACCTTTTTTGTACCAGTATTAAGAATAATCTTGTACATGTACTGTTCTACGTTATACCATCTTTAATACAATATAATGATTCTAAAACACACCCTTTTGTAGTCCGCTTCTGTTAGTCCAGCCAATGAGGGAGCCACACTGCCCAGCATCATATAGAAGGCATACGCACCGCCCATTTCTATGGTCGGCATGTTCGTATGGAGTCCCTTAATAACACTACAAAGCAAAAAGAACAGTGTTAGATGTTAAAAGTACCTATGACAAAAAGAGGAATTTGATTTCAATTGATTGGTACAAAAACACTTACATTATTTTAATGACAAATGTTTTTTTTTTAGAATAAACAATTTGAAATTTAATTGACCAGAAAAACAATTTGATTCCAGACTCTAGGTCAACAACTTAAAAATGCTTTACCAAATCAAGTTCATTTCTTATTGAGTACATAGCAGGGAGTGACAAATATTAGGCGGAAGGCATTAATAGGTCCCGAGGGATGAGTTAAGTTATACATAATTAGGGTATAATGATACATGATAATATATATTTATGTATAATTATACATAAAGATTTTTTTCCCATTATACACAATTATACATAACCCATTTTACTGTTGAACATATCCCTTATTACCATTGGTATTAATACTCATATACTAAAGTTCTTCCAACACAACCCTCATCACTGTTACGAACAGAGACGAGGGGGGATACAAACTGAGCCATGTTTAGGACGGCATTCTCACTGATGCAGCGCCACCTACATTGGCTATATATATTAGTAGCAGTGAAAAGGTCTCATTGATGTATTACTCCGAGTGGGTACCCTAAAAGAGATCCAAGCCAAAAAATGAACGGCTGCACGGATGCATGTTTTTAGCGGTGAGAAATTCCCTTTTAGCCAGCGGAACTGATCTCAAAAGTTAGATTGGTGAAAGCTTGTTTGTACCTGAAGAAATTAGCAGGTAAAGTTTTGCAGCCGCGCGCTAGGTCGGAGGTACACAGTCGTGGGTTCTGAGTGGTGCGGTTGTACAATAGCAGCGAAAAAGTGCCTTTTGTGGGGATTGACTAAGCGTAGTTTGTAATTGCTATAAAAAAAGTTCCTATGTATAGTTTACATTGGCAATTTTTTCCCACAATAAAGGGTAAATGTGCTCAACATAGAATGAAAAATCTGCTGAAATTTCATGTAGCTTCATTATAAACGCGCCCATTTTAACCACGAATTATAACATAGAAGTCTATGGGAAGAAGAAACTCATCAATGAGACCAAAAGTAGATCCAGTCATTCTACCCTGATGATGGTGCCTGATGGACACCGAAACGTTGGAAGTGAGTACTGTTTGGTTGTGTTATAAGAACTTTACTATACGATTATGAATTCTGGTGAACTGTTTTGACCTGAATGTACCTTGGCTTCAAGACAGCCATGTTACGTGTGATCATCGCACCCCAGTCTCCTCCCTGTACATAAAACTTCTGAAAACCCAGCCTTTCCATCAGCTTATGGAACATCTGGGCTGCAGCGATCTGGTCAAAACCTGTACAGAAAAATGAACAAAAAAAATTAATGGTCAATGGTTTGAGCTTCTTCAGAATGTGTAGGTGAAGGTTAGACATCCTGGTAATAAGATAGGACAAAAAACAGTTAGTGAGTGACTCAAGCAACTGGATATGATTTTGGAAATGGTCAGACGCTTTTTAATTAGATGAAAACAATCATTTTCTAATAACTACAGATTATCAGGTGATATCAAGATTTGCGAACGTTTGTAGCTTTCATCACTATGTACATGAATTTTCTGAAATAATGAGTCATAGAAAAAAATAATATTAGGAGCAATACAACCTGATGACATCATCCATATGGCCCAAAAATCATAATTAGAATTCTTTCATGCCCATAATATATCGACATTCGTTACATTCTTTCTTAATCAATTAATGAGAAAACAATGGAAGGTCGAAATGCCAATTTAGCCAGGTAGGAAACCTTAAATAAGACTTTTTCATTACTCACCCTTTTTATGAGGAATCTCGGAGAAGCCATAACCAGGGATGGAGGGGGCAATGACCTCAAACACATCATCCTCACTCCCCCCGTGACTAGTGGGATCTACCAACATCGGGATCATCTTATAAAACTCAAACACCGAACCGGGCCAACCGTGAACGATCAACAGGGGTTTAGCTGTCTGACCTGGCTTCAGTTTGGGTTTAGCGTGAATGAAGTGTAGATCTATTCCCTCAATGTTTGTCTTATAATGGGACAACGTGTTTAAGTATGCTTCTTGTTTTCTCCAGTCATACTGAGTTTTCCAATAGGTTACGAGGTCGATCATGTATTCGCGGCGGAAGCCATATTGAAACTGAACGTCTTCGAGAGCATCGAAGAATCGAGTGTTTGAGAGACGATTTTTGAGATCTGCTAGCGCAGAATCTGACACATTTACAATGATGCCGTACACGTTTTCGTCCTGTTTTGTATCGGGTGATGGTTTTGCCCCCCTCCCCCAGTAGTTGTCTTGGAACTCGAGGGGCTCTGGTGGGGTTTTCAAGACTCCAGAGAATAAAACAGCTATCGCCACGGCAACTATGACGAAAAAGGTAGTGAGCTTCCAACCCATGGTTCCAGAGAAGTACCTATAGAGGAGAAGAAATTGACGCAGAGTTAAAGAAAATTAATGCATGTCAAATATTAGTCTGTACATTCTTTTACATCTGGTTGTGGCTGAATGGCGTTAATTCTTTTTATCATTGGAAATATATGCTGCATAGGACTATTACAGTGCTGTATTACGAATTCACGAATAAATGAATAATTTGCCTTTTGTCAAACTACTTGCACACAAAACTCCTATTATACCATTAGGCTCACCCCTGAGGCATTGCCAAAAATTATCAGTTAATATTTACTGCAAAAGCTTAGCCTGGAGTCCAGCAATTGGGCAGCGAGTGCAAGGAGCCTGGGTAGAAATTCAATGGTACCCAGGCTTAAGGTTTAACCGCCATAAATACATAGTATGTATTCATGGCTTTCACAGGCCTGTTAATAATTCACAACCCCACATGGTACACATGTAGCTTTACTTTGGGCACCCAACTTAAGAGGGCTATGACACTCTTTATATAAAAAGAATCAAAAGATGCTAATAAATTAACATGTATTAAATTAGATTTCCTGTCAGGTGATTGGTATGCAAAGAATTAGAAATGCCCTCAAAACTTATTACCCCGAAATGGGTGCATACAGGGAAATCTTAAAATGACCCTTGGATTTTGAACCTGAAATTAAATCAACCCCCTTCTTTAAAATGCCTTCTTTCTTTGATTTTACTATTTTTAGCATTTGGGCATCCATGGATCTTATTATATTGCACGATTCTAAAGTTCACACACTGGTTTGACATTCAGGTTTGGTTATAGCTTACCTTAGAAAAAAGAATGGCCAGCAAGATATTAATCCCTAGACTCGAGTAAGATGGAGGTGAGCAAATATAGTTCGTTAGTTCTACTTTGACCAGGGAACAAATAAACCAAGCAACGTGCCCCACAGGTCATTGACTTTTGACCTTTGCTGCATCAACATGCAAAGAAAAAGTAGGGAATAAAACGTCACAAATTTCACAGCATTCAATATATTTTATATAGTTTAGACAAAGATTAAAACACATAAGAGTATATTTTTCTTGACTTTAAGTTAGGGTTTAGTTGAGTGATAAACATTGATGATACTCCAGAAATGTGTTTTGTTGTGCTTGTTTGTTGTTACTGTTACAGTAGTTTTGGGTGTTTTGGATAAGCCCTCTCACAGAGATCAGAACACATTTGTGGCGGAGCGAGGCTATTGACACACCCAGTGCTAGAAACCACTAAAATGAGGAAATCTTATGATTATATTTGACAATCAACACTCTGAAAAATACAAATGGCATCCTGTGTCCATTATCAACCCAAAATACGATCTTTTTCACGTGTTTGCGGCACAATTTTAAACATCGGAATCTGCTATCATATAGGGTGCTAGTTTTACTGTCACCGCATGTGATCATGGCAGCCATGTTGGATCGGTTAGGAACACGTTTTCAGCTGTGTTTACCGACGAATTCCTGCCGTATTGGAGAATTTGCTGCCTCAAAACTTATATCACTAAGGAAGCGAAGTTAAAGTTGTTGTTTTACCTCCATTACTTTTAATGTGAAAGAAATATTCTTCCGAGTCGCTGCCGATAGCGCCGGAACCACACGGCCGAAAATTATGACATGTTTTGTGGTCACTGGTCAGTGTTATTTTTGGTTTATGATGTTAACAGAAACTTTAAAAGTTGTTTATATATAAAATATTCTTATATCAAATGGATGTTTAAAAAGGGACAAGAAAAACAAAAAAAATAAAATAAAAAATCTCCGGCGCGTACTCGAACCGGGTCGGAGCTGTTATCATGAATTCCCGGGTCAACGCTTTATCCACTGCGCTACGCCTAACGTACACGTTAAAGGCTGTATTAACAGGTATCCAAATGTAGGGGATAACTTGAATACGTCCGTTCATTCCAAGATTCAAAGATTCCAATGTCTAATCTTCCGAACAATGTCTAATTAATTATTGCTTGTGTAAAATATTGCCGGAAAGGCATGTTACAAGCTCTGATTGGCTGACTGGCATCTCGGTGTGTCAATAGCCTGTTTGGCTATTGGCACACTGAGTGTGTCTAAGCCACAGCGTTTGTGGCGACATGAATTCTAGGGAATATGCTATCCCAAAACTAGTGCTCAGCTTAAGGGGGCCCAAACTTATGTCACTTCTTCCCGAGCAAGATCAAGCTATCTAACACCTAAAAATCATCATTCGTGATCATAGTCTGTTCAGAACACGAGATAGCATAGCCAGACGTTCTGCTGCAGTACCAAGGGAAGCCACTAGGGGACCCAAAATCTAATCATTTCCAGCTTTCATCACAAGTATGATACCTTCCACCCCTGAGCCATTCTTGAGTTATCTTGTTCACAGACAGACAGACACATGACATACACATACTCACACACAATATTTTCATGGATAACACAACATGGTATTGGTAACACAAATAAAGATTTTCATGAATATTTTTAACCCAAGGTATTCATGGCTATCATTCATATTCATTGATTCAAAGTTCACACACCGGTTTCACAATCAGTAAATGTTAATACTTACTTTCAAAACAAGAACGGCCGCCAAGATGTTTATTTGAAGACCGAGACATGCATATATAGGTCGTTCTTCTACTCTACAGACTACAAAATAAATCGAGAAACGCGCCAAGAAATAGGTCAACACTGGTCATTAACCTTTAACCCCGACAGCATCAAAACAACAAGAAAGGTGAAAGCATAAAATCATACAATTCTACCGTAATGATTTAAACCACACATATTTATATTTCTATTTATGATATCAATATTTAGCATTGTATGACTCATATAATATTATGTCATGATATCATGGAAAAGACCGACGAATTCTCCGAAATCATGTGTCTTTCTTTTCACTTGTTTGCGGTAGCGGAGAGTTTCAATATGGCCGATACGGTCTAGAAAAATTTTGTCCATAGAAAAAGAAGGTATTTTATGATTGATAAAGTGATCTTTCCGGTGGAAGACATGCCAACTGGTCTGTAATATGAGCAAACTGTTGTTATTTGACAACTTTTGAGGTAAGTGTCAAGTGTCAGGTGCTCTAAAATGATGCTTATAGCCCAAATGTTTAGTTTCTGTTTTGCGTTTTAGATTATTTTTATGGGGTAGGATGATTTGATATAATTTGTATCTCACTCATGAACGCAAATAGCACGCAATATAATGAGCTACATACAGTACCATGGATGCCAGGCTTTTCTCAAGCCATACACAGACAGGTCCTCGGCAATTCCATAGCCATAGGGCCAAATTATTTTGCCCCAAAATTATGAAATGTGAGAGGAGGCGCAATTGAGGGAGGGGGGTTTGTAGGTTGGTTAGAGTACCATGTAAAATTTCCATGGGCATGCGATATCCCTGGAGCTGAGGAGCTGGCCTGTGGAGGTTCTTGAAGCAGTCACAAACCACCGTAAAGGCGACTATATAGTCACATTAAGTTAACTGTTCAGTAATGGAAATCCTGGTGCCTAGCCTTTACATAAATTATATAGAACTTCATGTGCAAACTCAAAGCCTCCATTGAAGTTGATCAACACTCCATTTTCTACCTACCACAAAATTAAATCCCTGAAGACTCAAAATGCATTCACATTTTAACAGCGGGGTTCAAATGCCGCCAAACTGTCCATGCCAAATGGTCTGACCTTTTGGCGTAGTGGTTAGCGGTATTGCCATTGGGTTTGTGATCTGGCGGCCTGGGGTTGGCGTGGGTTTGAATCCCTGGATCCAGGAGACTTATATTCACCCCTTGTGTTTCAACATACAGTATTTGAGGACACTATATGATAGGACATACTAGGTAATTGCAGGACATATAAGGTACATGAATTTGCAGGACATATTAGGTAAAGTTTCTCTTCTCCTGTGGCTGCAAACTTTTTCTGCAACAATATCAAATCAAGGGCCAGCAAGAAAATTTAGGCAGTCTGATTATTGTTCGTGCAATGCCATAGAATCTCTTTTGATAACGTTGATTCTTTTTCAGATCTGTCCGAGATATTGTTCCAACAACAGTTGACCCACAGTTGTGTGAATGACCAAGCTAGGAGCTATGAAACATGGACATGGACATGGACACCAATGTGGGTGTGGCAAGCAGAGACTTCCCACTGCAGTACCTCACTCAATCCCCAGGAGGAGTGGTTTTGCATTTATCCAGGTGGTGAGCAGGTTTGCCATCGATGTGTTGGTGAGGTGCTGGGCGCTGTGCAGCACGGGACTGCTGGCAGTGCTGCTCTTCTATTGGCTGTACGGAGGATGGGTGGCCTCCATCGTGGTCTGGATCTCCATATTTGGTAAGTATGAACTCCATATTTGTAAGTATGAGAGGTGCTTAGAGTTACAATTGTCCACTCCATATTTGGTATGTTTGAGAACTTGGCTCCATATTTGGTATGTGTGAGAAGTCTCCTCCATATTTGGTATGTGTGACAAGTCACCATATTTGGATATGTGTGAGAAGTCTTCATATTTGGAAAGTGTGAGAAATCTCCATATTTGTTAAATCTCCACATTGAGAAGTTTCCATGTTTGGTAAATGTGAGAATTTTCCATGCAAGTATTTGGTACTGTAAATGCAGGAATTTTCGCGGTGGTTTTATGTTCGCGCTTTTCGTGGTGGCCGCTTCACCGCGAATTTAAAACCACCCCGAACATTTTTCCATAACAGTAAGAGACTGCAGTGCATGGTGCTACCACGAACTTAAAACCACAGCGAAAAGTCCTTTTATTTGCTACCGAGGAATTAAATCACCGCGAACTTAAATGCAATTACAGTAGTATATTACAATGTAGCATGCCCCATACATAAATACAGTTGTACTTCCATATATTCAGGAACTAAAACTCTCTGAACATTTTCCATTTTCTAGGAATCTTCTACAACTACCAAGACTACCTCCTGTACTACCCTGAGGTGCCCAAATCCTCGCGACTGCTGGTTCAGTCTCCCCAGGGGTGGAACGTACCCTTTGAGAGCCTCTTCATAAAGGCCAGGGATGGGACCAGGCTGCATGCACTATTACTCAAACAGCCAGAGGGCCTCGCTGCAACCGCACCCACTGTGCTGTTCCTCCATGGAAATGCCGGGAATATTGGACATAGGTACACAGCTACTTTTGTGCTTTGAGTGTGTTGTGGATTTGTGGAAAATTCTTCTTGGAAAATGGTAGAAATAAGGCTGTTTATCCTACACAGGCTTTTAACTAGGATTTTATTATAAAGGGTCCACATTTCTTAGTGAGTCATGGTAAGTGATAAAGGCACCACTATTGTAGAGGGGTCCGGGGGCATCCACCTTCCATAGTGCAGAGTTTTTGAGAATTTTAAGTTAAAATAGTGCATTCTGAGGGCAAAATTACTGTCAGAGAGGTCACAGTAGAAGACTGACCACAAATGACCTCATGCCATCCCTGGTCAATCAGAATTCCATGCTTGTCAGAGGATCTGCTCCCCAGTGTAAGGGTGTCTAGTGCATCCAATTTCTTGTTATTTTTAAGAAAACCTCGTCCAAATGACCCCATGACGCATGCCAGGGTATACGTAAAAGCCTGTATACATATGTAAAGATGTGTTTAAGTGAGGTTAAACAAAATATTAGTTTGTAGGACTGGTATAGACCATGTGAAGGTAAAACATTTTGTTCTTGTATTTGCTTGCAAGTGTTGCCTTTCTAGTTCTTTTTCTATTTAAACCCATCACTTTTGTTCCAGGTTAGTGAATGCAGTGGCCTTGTATGCAGCAGTATCAGTTAATGTTTTACTGCTGGAGTACAGAGGGTATGGCAAGAGTGATGGCTCACCTTCAGAAACAGGTATGATATTTGAAATGATATGATAGTTAAACCTTATCCCTGCTAGTCTTATTACACTATACAGAAGAAGCCAGTTTTGAAATTGCACAACAGATAAATGCACACTTCTCTTATTTGCACAAAATTCAAAATCCCAAATCGGTGTGGTCCAGCTGGATGACTTTGCATTGTTGCACCATCCAGATAATTGCACGAAATGCGCTGGCTAGTATTAGAGTGTGCAATTAAATCATTATGGTTTCTACAGTAACTGTATATCCATTGGCTTCAAGTTTTAGCAACAGGAAAGAGGTTGAAAAAGTTTGTTACCAAGAAAATAAACAGTCTGTTTTGATTTAAAGAAAGATTGTTTGATTGCTATTTCTAGCCATACATAAAGACATGTCTTTATCAATCACAGTTTTATCAAATGAAAGCTAGACAAACAAACTATCTGTATTGGATTTTAAAACTAAAATACTTGAGAGTAAAACTGCAGTTTGTACAAAAGCCACAAGGGGGCCCAAATATATGAAGTCTTGAAGTTCTATCTTGGACTATCTTCTACATGTACATCCAAGAAAGTAAGCTATAACGGGAGGTACCCCAACACGGTACGCTTTTTCTTGCGCTCAAACTCATGGCGCTCCATCGCTAGTTGCCTGAGAGTGGTCAAATTTTGATGACTGAATTTTTAACTCATAGATTTGAACAACATACTTGAATAAGAAATGCATTCATGTGGTTCATGAACCTTTTGCGCTGCGTGTTAGAAGTGGCAAACACTGAGAGACAATTTCGTGTATGTAACCTTCCAATTTTGTGCTACGCTGGACAGTGTGCCTAACTCGGTACGCTTTTTTTTATATTTTGCTCTCTTCAGAAGTAAGTGGTAAATTTAAGTACACAGAAAAAAATTAATAGTATGATATTTTAGCTTTCTTTTGACAGTAAAATCGTGACTGTATGTACTTCTTGTCTCACATGAGGAAGGCTGTACCTAGAACAATCCAGCTGATGTTTTACGGGCAATGGGCTGAATGCACTGATTGTGAATGCCCGACTAAAAAAAAACATTACGAAAAAACGACACCGCCAACATCAACAAAACTCTGTCTGATTATATGAAAATATCATCTACATCTCTCTGTCAAGTCTTATTTTCATAGACAGCACGAATCATTTGTTTACAGTCAAATAAATCTTTGGAGCGTTCTCTAGTCTGCCACCTTCACGGCCACACTCCCTTGGGAGTACAATGGTGGCAATGTTTATGTCGCTTCCTTTTGGTTGCTTTTCTACTCAACAAACATTTGAAGACCCATATTCATAGTGTTTTATGGAGCTTTATTTATGTGTATCATGGCAGTTGTATGACTGCTTGGATGAGTTTGTATAGTTAGCGACACGAGCCGCCAATACGCAGAGGCCGGTGACCGCAGTGATTCAGCACTGTCAACATTACTGTTAGAATTCTGCTCTTAAAAAAACATGAAGTAAATATGTTAAAGTATACTTGGAATGCAAATTAAAGCTGTGTGCATGGGCTTGGTTTATTTACCTTGTAATCAGCATAGTCAGTGGCAACAAACACGGTGTACTTATGGATAATAAGATCAGCAAAAAATCCGTACCGTCTTACGACGGGGACCGTCTTAGGGCGGCCCCCGTTAGAAATTGTCTTTTACGTTAATTCTCTTTTGTTTTCTCCAATGTTGAATCATAATCATTCAATGCTGAAACCCATGATTATCCATACCAGATTGTATCAAGATATTAGAGATTCATGTATGTTAGCCTATATCGTTTAGTCGGTAGAATTTAAGATTTCTTTTGGATTTCAACTTTTCTGTTGTGTCTCTGAAGCTTCATGTTTTTCGCAGGTTTATATTTAGATGCAGAGGCAGCTGTGGACTTCCTTTACAGTAGAGCGGACATAAACCAGAGAAAAATCGTGGTCTTCGGCCGCTCTCTCGGAGGCGCCGTGGGAGTCCACCTAGCGACCCATTCCGTCTTCAGGGAGAGAATATTCGCCGTCATACTAGAGAACACCTTTACCAGCATACCACACATGGCCACTATTATATTTTCTATGAAGAGGATATTGAAATGGGTTCCAGTATGGATGTATAAAAATCAGGTAAGAACTTGATGTATATAATGTATACATATCCCATAGCCTTGCTTATCTCTGTCAAAACAGTAGTAGTAGTAACTGTAGTTACTGTTACAGTACTAGTAGTAGTTGAATGAGTAGTAGTTGGTAGTAGTTGTAGTAGTAGTAGTAGTAGTTTTAGTAGTAGTAGTTATATTATAGTTGTTTTAGTAGAAGTGAACTGTAGTAGTAGTAGTAGTAGTAGTAGTAGTAGTAGTAGTAGTAGTAGTTCATTTGTATATATAATGATCAGCCCCTATAGCTCTGTCCTGCCACTTGCTACATATTATAACCAAACGTCACATACAATTACCACGTCTGCTACAAGTAGCCATGGTGACAGCTGCCTGGTCCAAGTATTGGCCTCATTTGTTTGGAGGTGGGGAAGAAGAAATGGACCAAAAACAACATGTTTCCTTCTGTGAAGGTAAATGTAATAAAGATGCAATAACAGTAACAGTTAAATCCATGTGAGAATTGTGTATACAGATTTTACCTTTTCCTTACAGTTTCTTTCTATCAAGAAGATTGGACAGTGTAGCCGACCGACTCTGTTTGTCTCAGGGCTCGCAGATCAGCTCATCCCTCCATACATGATGCAGCTTATGTTCCAGGTAATTATAGCTGTGTGTCTTTATACAAGTTCAGGATCAAATACAGTGTTACATTGCCCAATTATTACCTTCCTCAAGAAGCATAGATGTTTTTGATAGTTTTGTAATATAGTTTTTATTTGGCTTTGCTGCATACTTGCAACTTGTAAAGTTATGGATGGATTAATGAAATTTGGTAATATTAATATGTAATTTGCTCTTGTCCTATCGTAGAACTGATTTTTCCTTTGCAAGTTATAATAATAATTTAAGCCATTTAATTTCACACCCAATTTGCCTGCGTATCTCCTGCAATTATCTGACGTGTGCAATAATTCGAAGTTACCCAGTTGGACTGTATACTGTATTAGTGTGATCAATGAATAGGGGTCATGCCAGAAGTGTGCGGTTATCCGATGTGCATTAAATGGCTTCTACTAACTGTACAGGAAAATGTCATACCTTGTCATTTTCTTGATGCAACTTTTCATATTTGTAGTACTGAGCTGTATGATTATACTTTACATACTTTAACTTTGAGATACATGTAACTTCCTTGTTCCTTGTGTATGTCTAGGAGTCAGGGTCAGTGTACAAGAGGATGTGTACCTTCCCTACAGGAACACACAATGAGACCTGGCAGTGTGATGGGTACTGTGATGTCATCAGGAGATTCCTACAGGAGGTAGGTCAAAGGTTAAAGGTCATATCAGGAGAATCCTACACGTCAATGGTTGATACCATCACTTGTTTCATATGTATAGTACCAATATGTCACTTGATGTTTGTACTGTCAGTGACCTCAAAAGGGCATACTGTTTCAGTCTATTTTTTATGTGTTTTATCCCTTATTACTCTAGTCTGGGTACCATCCGGAAAGTAGTGCGCTCCAGCATTAATTATACACTATATACAGTCACTTATTGCTCTGACATTCATCATACACTATATACAGTCACTTATTGCTCTGACATTCATCATACACTATATACAGTTGCTTCTCTGCTGTTCCGTCTGGGATTCTTGGCGACGTTAACGTCTGGAATCGTCCAATTTTTGGACGAGGGCGCTGATTGGTTCCTACACATGAGCAAATTAAGGAATGGATTCAATCGTTGGTTCAAACAGGCAACACCCAAAAAGCCCTCCGTCCACTTGTGGGAGGGCTTGTCGTCATGGAGCAAGAGCTCTAGATTGCCATTCCTTAATTCACTGATTAACTGATAATAATAGCACCAAACGATTTGGGTATACAGTTCCCAAGATGGGTAGCAGAAGCAAACATAGGAGTAAACTACTACCTGGATGGTACCAGGCTAATATTACTCAAGATCCTTTTTAGATTGACACCCCCTTCTTGAAGGTTGTTTGGTACAATCCATTAGTCAATAGTCATTGGAAATAAAGAATACTGATATCATGAATCCTTTCTTTTGTTTTAGGTGTCCCAGGCCCATGGATTAGAAGACACAGATGGAATAGTTCATGACCATACAATTTTAGATATATAAAAAGGTCTAACAATTTTCAGTAAAGTACAGAGACATGCTCTTAAGGTATCTCGGTTGGCTAAATTGGCATTTTGACCTTCCATTGTTTTCTCATTAATGAATTCAGAAAGAATTGAGCCGTAACGAATATTGATAAATAGGCATTAAAAAAATCTGATTTTTTGGGGGCCAAATTGATGACGTCATCAGGTTTTATTGCCCCTAATATTATTTTTTCTACGATAAAATACAGCACCTTAGTACATACCACTGCAATGACACTATGTTTTTTATGTGCATAATGATGAAAGCTACAAACTCACGGTTGCACAAATTGATATCTACTAACGATCTGTAGTTATTAAGAATTAACTTTTTTTTACGGCTCCATTCTTTCTTAATTCATTAATAAGAAAACAATGGAAGGTTAAAATGCCAATTTAGCCAACCGAAATACCTTAAGTTAATGGAAATCAGTGTCATGTTCTGCAGAAAAGAAAATGGTATGGAGAAAAAAGGAATTACCCGTTTGAACAAGGATTCTTCTGTGCATAGTCATTAGGTTTACCTGTGTAAGTCCTAACCCTTTGGTATATAGGGCAGTGCCCATCTCTGTTTCCTAAGCCCTTGGGCCACACACAGCAAGGAGGTTTCTTTACTTAGCAGTATATGTGTGTGTTCAACTATCATACTCTTTCTATGCTGAATTCTAAGCAGTACAATTTTATGCACTATTTGCTATGAGTCTGACTTTTAAAAAAACATCTCTTGGCAAGCCTTGTCTTTGTATTTCAATATGCACTATGGTCTATTGTCAGAAAATGTGCAAAGATTAGCTTTCAAAGAAAGCATCGAACTGCAAGAACTTGTATCTGTGGTCAATGTCTTACAGTGTAATACACTAAAATCAATTGTAGAAAATATTAGTGCATACAAGGCATCAGCACTATTGTTTCTTTGTTAACCCCCTTGGTGTATTTATCAGTGGATAATCTTATAACCAGGTGTCTGGAAGAAAAGTGGACTGCAACTGTACTTACAATGCAGGGCTCGAAATACTTTTTTCTGCATACCTGCACTGCACTCTGAATTTAGGGAATATGGATCATACTAAAATTGTTGAGGAACCATTGCTATTTTTTCTTTTATACTTTAAGTTAATAGGTGGTAATAGTCAGTGCAGCTGTAACAACAATCCACATCGTCATCATAGGACATTTATGTATAAAACCCAGTACATGGGCCAATGCAGGTTGGGTGCAGGTAGACCTAGAAATACCTGCACAGCTCCAATTTTACCTGCACTAACGTGCATATGCAGGTGGTATTTCAAGCCCTGCAATGCTATAGTCATTGGTGTTTTCAATGGACCCTCTTTCCATTCCATACAGTACAGTCACTACGTTGTGTGATTCCACCGCAAAGCACTGACTTCAAGTGTTATACAGTTTAATTCGAGAGTGGAACTTCATATTATATAATTATTCTGTTATTTCGAAATCAGTGTACACTTTGAAGACATATCAGGAACAGAAATAAGAAAATTTCTGTATTTCTACCTGGTGAATAAAGGAACTTGAACTACACAATGTATATATATGATTATTGTTGTCTTTTGAAGTGATATTATATCTCGTGTCTTATGGTCACTTAGAACTTCATCCTCTAGAAGTTTAAGGGGGTGGCAAGGGAAATTGACAATCCTATATTGCTGATCATTTTTATAACCATATGCCCTGTATACTAAGGGGATGTCCCTGTAGCTCAACTGGTAGCAGCCTCACATTTGAGCTCCTGGTTCCAATTAGTTGGTATCTAGTATATCTCACAGTTCAACCTTAGGCCACACCAATTTAATTTCTTGGTTCACAGATTTTTTCATAAAAAATATGGAGCGAGAGGGCGAAATAAAAATAAAAATTGTAAAATGGTTGGGGTAAAGGTAACGGCTAATACAAAACATAAAGAAAAAAAGTTTTCAGCTTAAAAAAAGTACAAAACAAGAGTTCGTAGACCTCAGGCCTGCATGAAATGTATTGGGTTTCTGTAGACCTATTGTGTATTTTTGCCTTTTTGTCTGTGGTACGTGGTTGGAAAAATGAGCTTTTTACCGTGTTGGTTGTGCACCATGCAAAAGTCTGACTCTGAAATTCCATTTTCTGAATTTGTAAGTTTGGACATGGATGAACATTACTTATTTTGGATTTCTTAAGTATGTAACCAACCACAGTACTTTGAAGTTGTTGAGACGCTACCTTTTTTTGTCTCAGATGGCCCATGCACATGTAGTTACTCAGACACATGATATACTAATATCTTCCTATTTCAATGTACTGACCTAATGCAGCTAAGTCTCCTTGGTTTGTGTTCTTCCAATGATATTCATTAAAGATTTATTTCTGGGGTGTTATTCACTTGACATCGGAATGTTACTTGCATAATTTGACCAATGATACTTTTATCTGTAGTTCCATAGACATTAGACAATATGAATAGTGGTAGCCCCCATGCAGCAGCAACAGTTAGTCCCCAGGGTGGTATGATATTTTCATTCAATCCATCCAACCCAAACCTAAATCTCCTGTAGTATCTAAGCCAAATTTAACAGCACAATTTACTATGAAAAATGTCCTTGTCAATCCCATTTATAGATGGCAAGCTGCTGGCAATGGAAGCTTTGAAAAGTTCAGAAGCTGTTGTAGTCAGAGCAAACACCCAGCAAACATCCCATTGCTTAGAAGGGGAATTTCATCATATATTTGCCGCGACAAAATGCAACAAACGATACTGAATTCAAAACAGAACAAAGCTAAGCCTCCACCACTTAACCCTGCCTGTACCATAGATTAAGCAGGCCCAAAAACCAAGCGAGTATGACTAGCCCAAAACAACAAATTTACCTGTATACAGTATGGAAATGGCATTACCAAAGAAACAAAAAGAAACACAGGACAAATCATACAGTCACATACCTTTCTCTTATGCCCACACTCTATACAGTTCTCCTCCACATTAGAAAATTGCATCTTCTTCTGTTTAAGTTCAAGTTCAACCATGATTGCCAACAGGGTAAAGGAACTTGTACCGGAACTTAAAACTCAGTACTATACAGCTCTAGAAACACCACAAAGAGTAATAAGCAAACTCCAATTATACCTGACCAACAGATATATAATCTGGCACACTCCCGTCATCTGGCAAACTGTCAGTGCCACTAAGTAACCTGATACATTGAAGGTGGCCCAGGCCAGATGATGGTTCTACACCCAACCATAATCTGTTTTTAAAACCAAGCAGATATTGGGAGGATGCCCCAACCACACTAAAACAGGGTCAACCTATACAGTATCAAGTTCAAGCACTAGGAGGCCCAAAATCAAACCTGACCACCAGGACACCACAAACAACTCACGTACCAAATGGCAACACAATGGCACCTTGCGTTCCGGAGATACAGCGCACGCCCCGTGCCCGCACAAAAGGTAACCTAAAATGTCAAGTTCAAGCACCAAGGGCGCCAAAATCAAAATTGAGCATTATTCAGCCACCGCCGACACATGTGCCAAATATCATTGCGCCAGCACCAGCCGTTCAGAAGATATAACTCCGGAAACACCCCTCCCGGACACAAAATTCGACCTGCCGGGTCAAGTTCAAACGCGACAAGGCCCAAAGTCAATCCTAGGCAACAGGCAACAACCCCCCACCCATGCACCAAAAATCGTCGCAATCGCGCATATCGTTCCGGACACACAGCGCCAAAAGTGCCCCAAAAACACCAAAAATGCCACCTTCAATGTCAAGGTCAAGCGCCAGGAGGCCCAAAATCACACCTGAGTGTCAGGCTACCACCCCCAACCCACGTACCAAAAATCGTCGTGTTCGCACCATCCGTTCACGAGATACAGCGCCCTACATCCCCGGCTACCGAAAAGTTTCCACCAGCATCAAAACCATACCTGCATACATGCAGGTAAACACTATTATTGTACAGTAACAGCACCTGTACCCACACTTTAAGGAGCTTATAATATTAAGGCCAATTTGCTACACCAGAAAGTTGGTGAATGGTTTCATTAATGGTGAAAATTTGCTGAGTGATAATTTTTATTTTTATCTTTTTCGAAAAAATAGGAGCGAGCGAATCCGTGAACCAACAAATTAAATTGGTGTGGCCTTAGGTAGGGCATCTTGGTTGGGGCTGCACTTCTTTTCAGATGGGGCATAAAATGGTTCAAATTGCTTGTTCAAGGTGTATTGAGTACATTTAAGTGAAAGGGCTAACAACCCCTCCTTGTAAAAATATAACCTGCTACTAAAACAGTATCCTTTTTGAGGTGCGTAATTATTAGTGATGCGGAAATCGTCGTCTGGAGCCTAAAGTCACCTATGTGCTGAAGCGACCATCCTGAAGCAGATGCCTAATTCCACAGAAAGCAGAAAACTTGTCGATGGGCGGGGGGGTGGCACCTTCAGGCTCCAGACTTTGCTGGAGGGCCAGCACACAGAAGAATGATACAAAATGTATAGTCATGCGTGCATCTCTTATTTATAGGGGGAGTGACGTCATACTTTTCGGCCAATCATTGTGCACCTCAAATAGCAAGAAAACTTGCTGCCCCATGTGCCACTTGGAACTACAAGACTCTCAACAAACAAATTGAATTCCATATTTTAAGTGTTCAATATGACATTTTCATCATATATATCATAATTTTATGATAACCAATCAGTGAGACATGTTGTATCAAACTTGTGTTGGTCAATTTTATTTGATGACTTTTTAATCCTCACATGATTCTTAAATGAAACGTTATAACACTGTTATGTATGATAATTGATACACATGATAAAGTTGATAATACACCTACATAATGCTTCGGGAAAATTGTGGTGAATATCATATTGCTTTATTAAATCATTAATCCTCGTTCAAAACAATGTGTTTGGATGGGAAATGTTAATAATGAAAATCTGAAGAATTACTAGTAACTCCATATTTTGTTATTACTAAATCTATCTATGATAGTTCATGTTGTTTATTCATATTCTATTTTAGTTCTTTAATATTTCCTTGATAGTTCATAACATGCTGTTGATATGTATACATATTAGAGATAAAGAAATGGTATCAAACTATTATTAGAAAATAATTGTGTTGTATCTAAGGACTTTTGTTAATTCTTAATGTTTTGTTGGTCCTCTGCTGACCAGGTGTATTGTGTACTGCGGTCCCTATGGTTGCCAGGTAGGTGTGTGGCCCGTCACTCAGACTTCTTGAAAATTCGTTTGCAGACGACTCCCTTGGGGGTGTTGAGGATCTGGAAAGAAAGAGAATCTTATGAGTGACAAGTCAGTAATTAGCTGAGGTCCCTTGTATGGGGAGAGCCACACCCCATGAACGTTAAAGAACACCCACACGTGCGATGGTGCGGTGTGAGTGGATCAAAACTTACAGTCTTGTGTACGTTTTACGTACCATGCTTGCAGTCCTCACCCTAATGAGGTTAAGCACATACAAAGAAGAAGAAAGAGCTGTTTGACCATTTGAACTGCAAATGTGCAAGGACCTTTGACCTTGTGCATGTTTAGTTCAAACCAAGAATTAGCCTATGTATAGTAGTGTGGACTCATTCCTCAGCTAACCCACATCTATCACACCGTAGTAATCCCTCAGTATTAAAGACATCTGGAGCCACATAGTTCAAGTTTCTGAACCTTTATTCAGCCTGTCAACAAGAATCAGCCTATAATTTGCTAAAAATTGACATTAAAGCTGCCATGTTGGATGGTTAAAATCGGTTCAAAGCACCAGGTTCTGCAGTTACACTGTGCAACCATACATTTGTACTTTCTCTGGCACATGTTAGTTTCAAACTCGGGTGGTGCAGCAAGCTATTTAGTGTCAAAGTGGAGACAGCAAGTGTCGAGCAACCAGCCTACCACTGTGTGCACCAAGGGTCAATGTTAATACTGCAACACCTCCTCATGCAGGTGCAGCATAACCTGAATGGAAGATGCCTTCATCATGAAATCTAATGGAAATTTTGCAGCTTTAATCATATATAAAAATTAAAATAGAAGACGACAACCAGTTCTTTATTTGATATTGCTAATGCCATGTCCCATTCTATTATTACAATCTATGAAAAACCTCAGAATACGTAAGCAATTGTCTGAGTCAACATCTCTTTCAAATCAGAATTTGGTTCCTTGGAGCTATCACAATGGGACTTGGTAAGATGTTTCTTTTGATAGGTGAATTCTAGGGTTCAAATAACTCACCATCATCAGTTCACCTCCCTCAACATGGCGGGTAGTGACGATCTCTCCGTTCGCGCCGTTCTCTTTCAAAACAAGCTTACCGTCCTCCCAATTAGCTATGGCCTGGATGGAAAAGAAGAACAGAAAAGGAAAAAGAACAACGGTTGCTTAAACATATATCTCACTGAGTTAGTAAGTATGTTGATTTAAGAACAAATAAACAACAGACAGAATATTGAGAGTCTTTGTTATATCTCAATAACATTGTGTTTTTTGTGAATTTTTTGTTCAATTCAATTTTCTTTAGTTTCTGTGTTTTTTGATGCCTTCCAATAGGAGTTTGGACTGGGCCAAGTCTGCAGCATCAACTTTGGACCCAGGCCAAACCATCCTTTATCTTCCTAGTGTCCAATTACACCATTTTTTTGCCTCACATCCTACAAGTCTCTACTAGTAGGAAAAAACTTTGGCACACCCTCCAAGACAAACAAAAACAATACTTCCATTTTCATCAAGACAGTAAATAAAAATAACTTTACAAGCTATATCTGGTATCTGCATGAATTTCAACTTAGGTTATATAAATAAGTATCGTCATATAGCCATGCGCCGCGGACCAATCAGACGGCCCCGTTCCACGTTGGTTATGACGCCGTAACATATAGCTTCCGGCCAGGCCGGTGTGTTCACTCCTTCTGATTGGTCAGAATGAATCAACACCGGCACCGTTATCAATTTGCATCGACACCAGCACCAGTGTAGATGCAAATCGACACCGGTGCCAGTGTGGATTCATTCTGACCAATAAGAATGAGCATTATACAAACAAAAAAGTAAGTGATATACAGATATTGGCCAATCAAAAGGAGCGAAACATATGCCACAGCAGAGGGAATAAGTACAGATTGCTAGAGGGGTATGGCTCCTTCTGTTAACATTGATAATGAGTTTTGTTGTTCTGAAAAGCCAAAGACTGCAATGTTTTGAATATTTTCTGTGGAAATTTTGGTTTCAAAATGCAATCTGTAATCTTCTTACAAATGTATGTACCAAAGAACAAATGTGAATTTTCAGAAATTCGACAACGGAATTCACACATATAGTACCAAGGAATCTATGCATCATACAGGTGTTTGCGAGTTTGGGTAGGCTATATGATAATAACGTTAATGACCCGCCTGTTCCTCGGTGTACATGGTGTCATAACGCCTGGTCCTTTGCTATAACCACCTCAAGGCGTTATGACACCATATCCACCTCGGGCGGGTCATTAACCCTTAATTATTCTCCACATCTGCTTAGACATAGGTGACCTCTGACCTTGCTTTTGTTTTTAGCCCACTCGGATTCAAACTCAGTTCCAATGGTGAACTTCATGATGTTGGTTGACATGATGGAACTGATCTTTATCTCTATCTGGTCCCCGTTGATGATGATTTCCTGAGTCGGACTAGACTTTGCTGCGGCCTTACGGGCTATCCATGGAGCACCTGTAGCAAAGGAAAAAAAAATCTTTTATTGTCAGGCTTCAGTCCAAATTTCTTGGTGAGGGTCAGCATGGGGGGTCTCGACAACGATTTGTGCTGAATTCAGAGGAGCCCCCTACGTATTACGCTAAATCAAGAAAGGCAATTACGCTAAATTTGGTCGCCTCGCTACGAATTACGCAGATAAGACGGTTTTCCCTACGAATTACGGGAAATATTACAAGCTGCCTACGCCTTTCGTAAAAGAGCATGCAGACCCTCCTTGGTGAGTCACAGTAAGTCAGACTTAATTGTAGGAGGGTCTGGGGGCATCCACCTTCCATGGTTTTTGAGAATTCTAAGTTAAAATCATGGTGCATTCTAAGGTATACTGAGGGGCAAAAATACTGTGAAACTGAGGTCACAGTGGAAGACTCCTGTGTGACCACAAATGACCTCATGGCATCCCTGGTAAATCAGAATTTCATGCTTGTCAGAGGATCTGCTCCCCAGTGTAAGGTCGTCTAGTGCGTCCAATTTCTTGTTATTCTTATAAGAATTTTAAGCTCGTCCAGATGACGCCATGACGCATGCCTGGATAAAAGCTTATGTATTGTTGTCTTATAATTTTGGAAAATGAATAAATTATCATTTTAAAAGAAAGATTTGAAACAAAAGGTATCAGAGCCATATGTTGGTTGACATAATTTACATAATCAATGAGCGATTTCTATAAGTTGATAGTGGTAAATGACAGGAATTTCATATTTGCAACATCAGGAAGCTACATAAAGGTATAGGTGAACCTTTTCAGACATAGATGATACTACTAACCATCATGGCCTCATTTACATATGTACATAATTAATGAAGATATGCTACATTGTCCTTTTTTGCTGAAACCTCCTTTACAGGAATAATTTATGCACATTAGTACTCATTTGCATGATCAATGAGAAACTTCATAATACGTCAGTCAAAAAGTTTAACATCATTTGGCAAAGTTATGAGGTCGTGGAACTCTAGTCTTCTCAAGGACGTTATACAGTTACTTCCTTAAGTTTTCTATAACTTAGAAAGCTCAATAGAAGGGCCATATTTACCAATTAGTTATCCGATACATTTAATATAAAAGATAATTCATAGGGAAAGAGTCTGTTGACATTTCTTGATATCTTCCTTGATGATACACAATGGTTTGTCCCCCAATTAAGGCTGTCCTTGGATCCCCCTCTTGATAACGTCCTTAATGATCACAACGGTTTGTCCCCCCAAGGACGTTCACGGTCCCCCGATTTTTTTTGCCCTAGCGGTCAGTGACCTCTAAGTGAAGGCCATGACGGCATAGGCAGCTGCAAGCATGCAAAAATAACGTCATGCTAAAAAAGCGTACCATACCAATAACCAATTCATATGGTCCCAATTGTATCCGTTATTCCACCTAGCTAATATGTTGTGTAAAGAAGTGAAGTCTTGCAGATCATCAAGTATAACACAAAATTGTTACATCACTTTGTGGAACACCTTTCCCACATGTTAAAGACTTCGAGCATAATTTGCAAGTCAGTAGATTTATACAGCCTTTTTTTCAGACCAAAGTACCTCTACAGTCTTTGTTCTGACAGCTTTTCAGATAAGTACATGTCATAAGTCACTTATTTAGAATCATAATGACCACGCCCCCAAATGTTTAAATGGTCCCCTTTTCAATAGCCTTCTTTCTAATTTGAAAGTATAAGCTCAACTTCTAATTCTACTTGAACCCGGTAATATTGCATTACGTAATGCCTTTGTGAATGAACCTTGGTCAGACTGTAACAAAGTTCAGAAAGAGAACACTCGTGACCTGAAAGATAAACTTGGTGAGCTCAAACTGAAAGATCTTACCCATTTCTTCGAGGAACTCTTCAAAATTCTCGCTGCGATCCAGCTTCCACTTGCCCGCGATGCTGTCGTCTGCCATGCCTGTCAATCACAGCTACCGATCTGTCGTATGAATGTCGTGAGAAGTTCGTGGCCAACTGCTCCCGTGCGTGCTACAGTAGCCTGGTCGTACGAGCGAGTTCAACTGTTGCACGGCGACCCCAAAATGTGACCTTTGCACTTTGCCCGGGCGTGGTTTACAAGCTGACGTACGCTCACATTGTGCAATGCTGCAAAACGCGAAAGCTGTCCATCCCGACTTGTACATATAGAGTTATGCGACCTCATTCCTTTGCCAAACGATGTTCACGAGACGTATCGATCATAAATGCTTTCATTGATTATGCTAATAAGGTGCACATTTGCATACAATGTATCAGTTAATCATCTTCTCTCTTGTCCAATCTACACCCAAATAACAGAAGTTGTAAAAAGTAGGAACGTTTGTGCTTAACAAAGAAGGCTAACATTTTCTCTTCAATTATTCAAATGGTACTCTTATTTGCATAATTTATGTTCAACGATGTTCACAGTTGGAAACCTAATTATAAATTCCAAATGTTGCAAATATCCCTGTCATTTGCCGTCTTTTATTTTGCCTGGCGAACAAAAGGCTAAGAAAACGTGACATACAGTGAAAACAAAGTTCGTCAAAAAGGCCTAAAAATGCGTCAAACAAAGGGGGGGGGGGGGGGGGCTTACCCTCTGCTTTAAGAGGGGATCAGGAAACCAAAAAAACTGGTTCTAAAAAGGAACACGAAAATCAGCGAAGCAGATAAGCGGTTCATCGGAACGCAGCCGAGTGCACCCGAAAATTTGCGATCGCTGGTATGCAACCTGTAAGATCCTGTAACTTGTAAGGTGTCTTATTTCCTGGTCCTTTTTTTCAGTGGTTTAATGCTCGCGGTTTTTCCGACAACCTATTCACCGCGAACTTTAACGGACAGCTGAAATATTTTTCTGTATTCTGTCCGCCTACGCTCATTGTGGAATATGAGCCACGCATTTTGGAAACAACCGCAAACACTCCCCTACCTCGAAATTAAATCCCATGAACTTTATTGCTTTTGAAAATACATATCTAACTATCAAGTTAATAAAATAAAATCAATCAGGCGATCACCTTGCCTGCATGTAAAATAAGGTTTATTTAGATTTTTGGTGGTGCCTCAGAGGCGAGGCTATAAATACCAAAATGTTATGATGTATTATGATACGGCAACTGAGGTACTGTAAAATATCAAAGACTGCAACCGAGCAGCAACTACATTGTTAAGTAGAGATTTTTCATCGCCTATTTCCTACTTTGAGTATACTAAGATTATTTCGAATTCTCCCTCAGAGTAAACATATGTTTTGATTAAGATGCAGCAAAAATTATTTTGAATAGTTTTAGATTATATGATATATAATATTATATTAGCTACATAGGGTCTATTGCAATTGACTCAATGATATTGTTGGTAAATTTGTCGGCTACACTGCCACCATGTAGTGCAGATAAAACCCTTCATTTTTTCTTGAAAACGCGTTTGCAGACGAGTCCCTTTGGTGACGTGATTACCTGAAATGATGTATGAAGAAAATATTGTCATTCAAAATTCAACAGGGAATTCAGCTTATGTATAGTCAGTAGCGGTGTTTGTTTTCTTCACACACACACACACACACACACACACACACACACACACACACACACACACACACACACACACACAGACACACATACACACTGACACACACACACACACACAGACTGACACACACACACACACAGACTGACACACACACGCGCTAACACACACACACACACTGACACACACACACACACACATACATACACACACACACACACACACACACACACACATGGAACCGTTTGAACTACTTACCATCTGCAGCATGCCATCCTCGTCCACGTAGCGGCTCGTGGTGGACTTTCCCCTGGCTCCAGTTTCCGTCATCACAAGTTTGCCGTCCTCCCATCGCGCCATAGCCTGTAGAGAAGCTTAACGTAATTATTCTCTTCGCCAAGAAGAGTATGTTATTGTCGACTTGGGTCTGTATGTAGGTCAACAGCATATAACTCGAGAAATTGTGGATGGAACTTTGTGATTTTTGGTAGGTGTGTAGCGGTTGTCAAAAGGAATCCCAAGTTCGAAAACGGTTTACCTGGCGTTTTCCTACGGTACTGCAGCGAGCTTGGTATGTTTTTGGGGTTTGTTTTGGACAGCATAAATCAAAATGCAGCTGGGCGAATTTCATGATACTTTGTAGGCGTGTAGCGGTTTTGGAGAGGAAGGTCAAGTGCGAAAATGGTTTATCTAGCTCTTACCTACGGTGCTGTTGCGGGATTTGTATGTAAGTGCGTTTGTCTGTATGCAAGATAACGCAAGAACCCTTCAATAGATCCTGATGATATTTGGTAGGTGGGTAGGGGTCAAGAAAACGAAGGTCAAGTTCGATAATGGGCCCCCTAGTGGCTGCCTGAGGTACTGCAGCAAAACTTTTAATTTTGACACTTCGTGTTCTGGACATGCCGTGGTCATGATTTTTAAATGGTAGATAGCCCTTGGGGCAGAGAGTAAGTGCTGTGAGTTTGGACCCCCTAGCGGCTTTTCGGGAACTGCAGGCACCGATTTCCTTTCAAACTTTGGACGAGAATAACTCAAGAACGTGTTAACGGATCATCAGGATTTTTGGTATGTAGATAGAATGAGTGATGACTTACACAATGTAATACTAATTATGCAAATCAGCAGACAATTTGCATAATTAATGAGGAAAGTTCATAAATCCATGCCAACAGCATATAACTCAAGAACCTGTGTATGGATGTTCATGATATTTGGTATTTGAGAAGCGTTTGCGGAAAGGAAGGTTGTATTCGAAAATAGTTGGCGTAGCATTTGTCGTTAGGACGGTAGCGGGTCGAGTGTGTGCGTCCGTTTGTTTGTGGAATGCATAACTCGAGAAGCCTTGAAAGGATCCTGATAATATTTGATAAGTGGGTAGGGGTCAAGACAACGAAGGTGGAGTATTAAAGGGGTCCCCCTAGCGGCTTCCTAAGGTACTGCAGCAAAACTTCCATTTTCTACATCTTGTGTTCTGAGTATGCTGTGGTCGTAATTTTTGAGTGGTAGATAGCCTAAGTGATGACTTACATAATGTAATACTAATTATGCAAATCAACAGCTAATTTGAATAATTAATGAGGAAAGTACAGAAATCCACTGGATTCCTAGTCTCTACCAGACTCCTATAGGTCGCTGGGAAAACCATAGAAATGGAACAAATAGAGAAGTAAGCCGGCCAGAAGAGTATGAGCCGGCTAGGGAACAGCTTGCGACCTACGGAGTCTGTGAGGAGTCGCTGACTTGAAACGATATAGAATTAATCCACCAATTATTTGTACAAAGGAAGTAACTCAGCGCTGGAGATAATTTAAATCATAAATCGACCAGCGCCCAGTGGGGCGCGGCGGGCATGTGTATCAGGCGGGACGCGCCTGGGTGTGGAACAAAGGTCAAATCGGGATCGACAACAAAACAAAAATTGATTTTTTTGCCAAACAATGCTTTGGGCAGTGTTTTTTTGCTATATATAAATATAATATTTCGTTTTTTTTGTAACGGTGTTCTTGGGAGAGGTTAAAGTTTAAGTTAATTTTGTGATCAACTGTAACATAGTAACAGGTTACGCCATGGGTACGTTCCTGTGCGGTCAACTGCACCAAACAGCGTGAAAATAGACTACATTTTTTCCTGTTGAGAGTGTGGCCAAACTTTACCTTTTAGTGCAGTTTGGAGGCAAAAAGGACTAATTTTGGAAGGCAATGGCCGACCCGTGGGTCACGGCAATTGCAAACGGTAAGCATTTATTTTCTTGCGGGTCCCCGTGGGAAGTCCGACGAAAACATCATTTTGTCGCAAGCTGTTGTAGCCAAAAACGTCCTTGCCAATGCGACGCACATGCTCTATTGACATCGCAGTACACAAACGACTTCAGAGAACAACAAATGCCACAGAAAAATACCACAACAGTCGGCAGAGGACCCTTATAACTTTGGCTTCCGTGACCACTGACACTTCCTGTCACAATGTGAAGACCCGTCACGGGCGAGTCGGAAAGCAATAAAACTCCTCACAGACTCCGTAGGTCGCAAGCTGTTCCCTAGCCGGCTCATACTCTTCTGGCCGGCTTACTTCTCTATTTGTTCCATTTCTATGGTTTTCCCAGCGACCTATAGGAGTCTGGTAGAGACTCCTGGATTCCATGGTAGGACTTTCAAGCTTGTTTGCATTGTTTTTGGCTGAAAGGTACTTTAGATAATAATCTACATGGAAAGATGCATTTAATTGTAATCAGTGGCCAATTAACAGAAATAAACTGTTTTCTATCTATCTATCTATCTATCTATCTATCTATCTATCTATCTATCTATATATATATATATATATATATATATATATATATATCATTTTGACCTATATCTATGGACACATCTGGTTCACAGATGTTTTGCTGCAGGTCAGCTTGTGAGCAGGGCTCTCTTACACTGGGGACAAAATCCATGACAAGCGTGAAATTTTGATTGACCAGGGATGCTACCACAGTACCAGGTCATCTGTGGTCACAGACTTGTTTTGGTAGCAATTGTGGGTTTGTGAGGAACACAGTTCATGCAGTCATTTGCTATTGGGGTAGGTACTATTTAGTAATATATGAATAAGACCTAATAAGTCTTTAATAAAGGCATGATTATTTGGCGAAGAGATGTGTTCGTCGAACTCTAGTTATATCATGCAATAGGAATAGGCATAGGTAAAGACTTAGGCCCGTGTCGGGCAGTTTACGGGCTATGGCACTTTCCAGAACACGTCCTAATCAACTGTAGAATGAGAATAAACCTGTATATCGCAAAAAAATTAGAAAATCGATTCTAGAAGAAATTTAACATAAAAATGGTATCAAATGTGAAAGAAGAAACTTCGTATTAAGCATGCATGTCTTAGTCATTTGTCAAACCTGGCCACTTTGATTTTATATGTTTACTCCCACGCTTGCATAGTTATGGTGTTCTTAAATCAAAATAGTTTTAACACCGGCCCATACATTGTACACAAAATGTAACTCCCAATATCTGCTTGGATATGAAATGACCCCTGACCTTGTTCTTTTGTCCCGACCACTCAGTTTCGAACTCCTGACCGATGGTGAAGTTAATCTCTCTTGTCATCAACATTGAGATGAACTTGATGGTGACATGGTCCCCGTTGATAACGATCTCCTGAGTCGGATGACTTTTACCTACAGCCTTCCTGGCCAAATACGGAGCACCTGTTGCACAATAAACATAGTGATATGACCCAAATATTGCTAACAATATATGACAAGCACTGCGATATCCCAATTAGAAATTGGTCCCTGCCACGGTTATTTTGTCGTACTTTCGGGCATGACCCCAAAGTGACCGCATGGGATACCCTGCTGCGCTGCTTCCGGGATAGATTTGAATACGGCCGGGCCCCGTGTTCATTTTAAGTAGATCTTAAAATCATCCCCGGATCCGGTAACGAATAGACGCCGGGACCTATCCATAGAGTACACCGATGGGTGAGCGTACCTGTGTCTACCCACACACCACCCCCTTATCCGGCATTCCACCCGGTCAACTTTTGTGGCTTTGGATCCCGACCGGGGCTGCATCCCTGATGGGCACCGGTGCAATTGGGACAGTAGCCTATGTTAGTACGGCTAACGACTTGACTTAATTGAGTAGGTGTAGCCATGAGCCTTTTCTACCACAACGACATTGGACCCGCGCCACACGAAACAGACTTCCAACTCTGCAAGTTTCCTATGACACCGTATTTTTAATGAGGGGTCACACTGGGTCCATTTTTTTTGGCGAGGCGCTTATTCTGTGTGGTACGGTATGACGGACAATTCGGGGCTCATTTTCAGTAGCTGATGATTTGGACAGCAAACACCATTTTGTTTTTGTAACGTGGAAGTTATAACAACAATTATTATCATCCTACATCGTCTTACTCATTATACAACAATGCGTGGGAAACTTGTTCTTGCGTAATTTGTGGAGTGGCCTTTAGTGTGTAAATGATACCGCTAAATTTAGCTGTATTTCACATAGACACAGAGTTGTTGTTTTTTGTTACCGAAAAAACCACGCGTTTCGCATATTCTTACATTGGCAAGGACGTTTTCAACTTTGGGTTGCTAATTTGTTTAGGTGCCAGCAATACATTTTGAAACATGTACTTCTTGTTCGGAGACTAGTAATGTTTCGGGATGATAATACATTATTTGTAGATCAGCAAAGACATGTACTGCATGCATCCAAACATGCTAAGAAAACAAATGTGGGGATATTTTGCTCGTGCCCCTGTAGCTCAACTGGTAGCAGCCCTACAATTTGAGCTTCTATAGCTATTTGCAACAGTAACTTTGAGACCGCGGTTCAAAGCATTGTTTGGGCATCTCGGTTGGGACTACAGTGTCTTTCGATAGGGCGATAGATTCAATCACTATTCATATTCATCCTACTATAATAACTACTTTGCGCTATTTTCTGAAGCCTCACTGTCTTAAGAATCGTTTTTTTTTTTATTTCTTCAAAAAAGACGCATAAATTGTTTCAACATTGCATGCACGAGACAAACAATATAATTAATCTCAGTTATCGAGAATTTTCAATTTTTTAAGTGTTATCATTGATGTTTCGACGATGACTCAGGATAGTAATCTTTTCAAAAGTAATAAGTCTTACCCATTTCTTCGAGAAACTCTTCAAAACCTTCGTTGTGATGCAACTTCCACTTGCCAGCTATGTTGTTGCCTGCCATGTTTGTCGTTTTTCAGTGCTAATCAATTAATGTCCTCACAAGATGTGCCCAATATCACACGACAGCTTCCTTCAGAAAGACCTAACCGACTGACCAAGTTCTCACGACCCGTGTAACCTTTGCACTTTGACATGTTGAAGAGTGCGTCTGTGTGTGTGTGTGGGGGGCAAGGTCACTCATCTACACAGGTGCAGGGATTCATTTTTAGTCTCGCCTTTTTGAAAAAAAAAAGTAGTTTTTTTTTGGAAGTGCTGGCATTTTTGTCCGGAATGTTGCAAAAGAATGCTGTTTGAATGAAGTCACTTGTAGTCCAACGGGGTCAAAGGTCAAATATATTTGTTTATATGCTACGTGTGGTATGTTGTGCCGTATAAAATATCTATATGATATGCGATATGTTATATGCTTTTAGAAGTTGGACTATTTTATGTCAATGTTAGTTTTTAATGGGAAAAACTTCAGGTAGGTGGCTTTTTATTTTCTTTCCATTATAATTCCCACATCTTAGGATATGACGGGCTATGGACTGTTCTCTGCCCTGTTTCGTCACGTCACAGCAACCATGTTGATTGGCTGATAGGTTGAAACGACGGATCCCATCGCATGCTGGGACAATCAGGGGTCACTCCTATGGGTAGCTAGATGTTCGCATTTACAAATTACATTTGAATGATGAGAATATCACATTTATTACCCAAGAATTTGATAAGGGAAAACATATGACAACTTGAATTAAATCCCAAAAAAATTCGAAAATTAGCTTAACCGCCGAGAGTAGATGTACTGTGGAAAAAGAACTTACACAGAGTTTGTAAGAATTTTTATCAATATGATATATTTCTAACACATATATGTTCAGTTTCTGAACGGTCCTATATTCACAATGCTAAGTTAAAATGTTAGTGCATTGGTCCGTCATTTCAAATAAACACTTTCCCTCAAATTCAATCAATGAATAGTGTATCGATAGTAACACTCGCCTGGAACTTATAAGTAATATTAGTTACGTTAATTACAGTACTGATCATTTTTATTTCCTGTATACATGCAATTTGCCTTTTTGCAAGAAAGTTATTATTATCATTATTATCATAAACAATTCTTAGTGGACTGTAGAAGAGTCGATAGAAGAGAAGAAGTTTTATGAGAATTTATAAAAGCTTCGTTTCATAAATCGAAGCAACAAATCAGTATCGAAATCAGAACAGTTCATGGACAGCTTAGTTGTTGTCGCGCCTCCTAGTGGTAGTACACCATCACTACACCCTTTTCAAAACTCGTCGGCAAGTTTTTCCCGATGGAAGAAGGGTCGTCTGAAAGAAAACAAAACAAAAGAAAGGTAAATTTTGTGTCAATAGACAACAACGAGTATTTCGGTTGGAAATACAGATAAAGACAAAAATAGAGTTTCTCATATTTTTTGTGGTTCATCAATTATGAAAAATCATTTGATTGACGTTGCATGTATCCACTGATTGATTTCTGATAACCAATGTAAAAAAAAAAAAAAAACCTGCCAGGACAGAGACAGAGACAGATCAAAGTCACCAAACACAATAACTCCCTGTGGATTCTTCCAACTGACCCCATGGCCTGGACTGTCTGTCTTGTCTGATTAAGGACTGGTACTATCACATCTGTAGTCTACTTCCTGTCACTACCACAACTCTGACCTACGTGGTGACCTGATCATCTTCTTCCCTCTCAATTTTTTTTCTATACACACCAACACATACTACCATATTTAAAACAAGACCGCGACACCATAATAATAATAAAATGCCAAGTTAAAACAAGCCCCTTCAACCTCCTTGATTGAAATCAACACATCAAAATGGCGACAACCCTTCCCATCATACACCACTGATCAGTGATGGGAAACAAAATGGTGGCGCCTAATGACGGGACCTAAAACTATAAAGGTTTTGCTAAACCTGTGCCTCTGTTCACTGAGGTAATGACAGACAGGCATAGACAATCAGACACTAACACGTTTATGGAGTAAAACAACAACAACAACAACAATAACAACATTGAAACAAACATTACCAACTCCAGATCCCCTTTGTTGTCAATCCGACCTGTTCCGACGGATTCGCCAGTTGCTCTCAAGGTCCGGGTCACCAATCGACCATACTCATCCCAAGACATCTGGGCCTGTGTGTGTGGCGGTAAATCAACATGTGTTATAGCATAGATATTAATCTTTGTAGGTAAATTACATTATACGAAAAGAGCAAAACTTTGTTTGGGCATTGATCATGTGGCAGCCTTCATTGATTTCCTTTTCTTTTTTCTTTATTAGTTAATACTCACCACTTTATATGACATTATAATAGTTAATGGCAGTGAAAATCACACTCCTGTTAATAGTAAATATAGTATTATCAAGTGTCAGCTATGTCAGAAAATTCAGGCGGTACCGAGTTGCAATGGATAATGGACCTGCAGTCTGTAACGAACGGAAGATATACTTGTTTTTTTGCAAGGGCGGCGGATTAAATTGTCAGAATCTCAAGATGGTGGCGCCCGTCAATGAGCGGACAGTATAGTAAAGTAGGTTATAACAGACCTGCATCGATACTCTACTATCAGGCTCACCCCTGAGGTGTCACCAAAAATGAATATGCATTACCTGAAAGTGCGTGAAACCTGTCGCGATGTGGACTGGCGGTTGTCCAACAGTTAAAGTCATCTCAAACGTTACACGGCCGTACTGGTTTTGATACTGTCGGTAGGTGATTTGGTTTCCGGTGACGATGTACTCTTCCACTGGGCTCATTTTGAATAATGTTACTATCTTACGGGCAAACCACGGAACACCTGTTGTCAACCAGAAAAAAAAGTACTGATTTAGTTTTACTGATTTGTTTCTGGGTAAAAAGAAGTGGGCACTCAGAAAAAGAAGAAGGAATAAGAACACACCAGCAAAAAGTGTGGCAATGAAAATGCATTGCCACGGCGATGGAGTTATGGTTTATATATATTGAATTATACATTTGCAGTTGTTGGTGTGTTTTACTTTGCGCCTTTCCTCTGGGTCTGTTTACAGCCTATGCTAACAAGGGTCTAACTAGCTACTTGATGGATGGGCTGTCGACCTCTGCCCTACATCTTGGAATGCCAGTCCCGATTCCTGGGACTCTAAAGACAATAGGACTGTGTACTACCTCTCTGCCTCCCTCCACCAAACATTGTCATTTCTTGTGGTCCGCATTCTGCTTCTGAACATGCCCCTTTGGGGAACGGAAACATGCAGACTAGCATGATCCAGCTACGCACGCGCGGACTCTAAATTCCTCACATGCCTGTGCAATGCTGGGAATTCCTGACAAACGGTCGTACGGTCGTACACTATACTGTTAGGCGTCGCAACGAGCCGTCGCCGAAAACAATAGTTTCCCGGTAAAATAACCCCCCCCCTTGGACAATCTTGGCCCGTTCGCACTATAGATAGCAATTTTTTCCAGCAAAAACGGTGACTGGCTGTCGCGATGGAGCATACTCAAAAGTAACGCTTTGTTAAATTTCTACGTGCTAAGTTTTGTTTGCATTCGTCGGGTTGACAAAGTCTACCAAGTCCTCTAAAATGTGTTTACAGTATCTACTTATAGTAAGTATGGACGGTGTTTTCAAGCAAAGATGGGCCCAGCGCAGGTCAGCTTACGACAGCGAACTGTGGTCACATTTTTCGATTTCTAAGCCAGAATAGGATGTTATATAATATGACCTTGTAAAAGTTCCTTGGGCTAGGTTAGCCGTAGTTCTGTCTTTAAACTTTCTCGACCGTACTGTCTTGTAAAATTGTCAACAGTTCTGTCATAACCTCGCTAGAAATCTCATGACAAAACTTATCGTACGTACAACTAAGACGATTGCAAAGTAACCTACCTTGCTCACGAAGAAAGTCGTCGTAATTTTCGTTCTGAGAGTGATCTTGTTTCCATCTACCATTGAGCTGGGCGAGTTGATGCATGTTTTGTTCCATGTCGAACGTTTGTTGTGACTCTCGTACACGGAAACAACCCTAGTAGATCAATCCTTTCAAGGCATCAGTGAAGCTTGAACTGACTTAAAGGGGTGACGCATATCTACAGAGCAAAACAGCTGGTCAAGCTAGGGTCATATGCTAATTAATAATGGGTGACCTATAAATAGATTTCCTATCAGTGAACCCCTTTTCGTGCGGGGGACAATTTTTATTGACAGGATGAAAACGAGGTCAATGAAACACAAACACATTGTTAATTAGACAGTATTTTATATTTATAGATATTTCTCCCAAACCAACTACACTAATTGTGTACGTCATAATAAAGTCAAGTCAATGTCATACTATGAGTAGTGTCAACATGCCTTATATAAGACATGTAACTATGTAGATATGTAATAATTATCCACATATGATATCATGTTTGCAACCACTAGGCCGTATTTTACCCGTATGAAGCATTCAATCTGTAAATAGTAGAACGTAGCGGTGGTAGAACGCATACATGTGGTACTAATACGTTAAATGAAACGAGACTGGTCGTTCTCCTGCTTTGTATAAAGTCATTCGAATATTATACTCGTATCTTATGGTCCTGATGTGACTGTGTTTTGCTCACTTTACACATGTATGGTTGAGTTATGGCAGTTTTCACACAGGGTTTAGAATATCGTACACAGACACTATCAATCACTGGTACTAAAGACCACTAAATAATTTCCTCACAAGGCTGAACCAATCGCACAATCGACAGCTCCCTTCAGCAAGATCTAACCGACTATTTTCCTCACGTCCCGTATGACCTTTGCACTTTTGATGCGTCACATGTGAGGGAATGTGTTCGTGGCGTCACAGAAAGCACGCTGGTTGGCTGGTCGGTTGAAACATACACATTGTCAACGTCTTTTCTTTTTATCTTAGCGTCTCGTCCTTGGGACTGCAACCGTTTCAAGTTGCGGGGTTAGCGACAAAGACGACCCAACTGAAATGTACACAAATAACGTTGTAAAATACTATAGATATGTTTACAATGCATCACGCATATGTTACATCTGATCCATACAAGAGAAGGACTTGATAAAGAATGGGGTTTTGTTATATCAGTAGTATCAGTTTTATTCAATACATGAAAACAGCAACACTGTTCATTAGAAATCAGAACTGCGTATCTCTTAGTAGACACCACCTCCTAGCGATAGTATGCCATCAATGCACCCTCTTCAAAACCCGTCGGCAAGTTTTTCCCGATGGAAGAAGGGTCGTCTGGAAGAAAACAAAATAAAGGTAAAACCTTTCGTCAATAGCCCCTTCCCATCATACACCAATCCTCGTGAGTGATGTTAAACAAAATGGTGGCGCCCATTGACGGGACCTAAAACTATATAGGTTTTGTTATCGTAAAAGCCTCTGTTCACTTAGGCAATAGACATGACAGGCACTAACAGGTTTATAGCCTGGTATCCTGCAATTGCAAAGAGGAGAGAAGAGACTCGGGAGCTATATTACGGCTGGATACCAGGCTAACAGGTTTATGGAGTAAAAGAAAAACAACAACAACAAAAGAACAAACACTACCAACTCCAGATCCCCTTTGCTGTCCATTCGACCTGTTTGAATGAATTCGCCACTTTTTTTCCTGGTTCGCGTCACCAATCGACCATACTGATCCCAAGAAATCTGGGCCTGTGTGTGTAGAAGCAAATCAACATGCGTTATCAGCATAGCATACTGGGTAGATATTAATCTTTGTAGGTATGATCATACGAAAATAGCAAAACTTGATACGGGCATTGATCATGTGGCAGCCGTCATTGATTTACTTTTTTTTTTTCTTTTTATTGAATGCTCACCACTCTACAGTTAATGGTTGTGAAAACCACGCTCCTATTATGAAGTGTCAGCCATGTCAGGAACTTCTAGTGGAAGTTAACCCTATCCAGACTGGGCTTTCTTTTACATTCCCTGGTCGGGGTGGGGGTTGGGGTGTGGGGGGTTCTCATTCGGCACCCTTTTCTAATTTCAAAAATGCTTACTGTATGATCACCAAATTTGCAGGGGGTGATATGCTTGTCAAGTTTTATAATTCCTGAAATCTTTATATCATCATTATGTAATATGACGTAATTAATACTTCTTTAGTTGATTTTTAGCTAAAACGGGGAATTCCCATAATACCTAAATATTTCACACAAAAAGTTAACGACAAAGGTTTCTTATCAATATTTAAGTGTTGTAAGACTTCTGCCGACGCAACGACATCAAAATAACATCATAAAATTATGTAATCTATATTTAAGCTATCCGCCATCTTGGATCATCAACCTTAAATGACTTAAGATACATCTTCTTCAACATATAACCCTAAAATCCCATGAAAACGAATGTTTTCTGTAGAAAAATACCAAGTAGTGATGAAATTCGAATGAAAATAAGCTGGTTATCATAATATTGTCGGCCATCTTGGATTTTGACCAATTACGTCTCACATTAGCATAATTCATGAATAGCTAGTAATAAATATCACACAAAGATATGTTAGATATCAAAGATATATGAAAACAAGTGTAGTTTAGCAAGAAAATCTTAAAATCATATTGTTTAAACCACAATCAGTAAATTTTGTAAAGTATGGTTTTAGAAACCCGTTGTTTGTAAATTGTTGCCAACAACATTCTAGGAAAAGTCACCAAGTTAAGCTATACGACGTCAACGATGGCGGGGGCACTTCTAGCCCCCCCCCCCCCCCCCCGAGGCTGGATAGGGTTAAGCAACGACTAGTTATATCTATAGATAATGGTACTGCAATCTTTAATAGATGGAAGATATACTTTTTATGTAAAGGAGACAGATTAAATTGTTACAATTCAGCGCCGCCTTTGACGTGGTAAACCACAAGGTGTTGTTAGCCAAACTAAAGAGCTACGTGTTTGTCCAGTCGGCCGTCAATTGGGTCAACAGCTATCTGACAGATAGAACACAGGCTGTCAGTGTTAACGGTGGAGTCTCATCACACAGGAAATGCTTAAGTGGTGTTCCACAGGGGAGTTGCTTGGGGCCATTACTTTTTTGTATATATACCAATGATTTACCCACTGCTATAACTCACTGTAACATAGAATTGTATGCCGATGACTCCACTCCTTCCGCTTCTGGCCCAAATGTCTCTATGATACAAAACACACTTCAGGCCGAACTTAACCATATATGGGACTGGGTACAAGCAAACAAATTAGTATTAAATGTGGAGAAAACAAAATCGATTTTGATGGGAAGTCGCCACAGATTAAGGAGCAACCCAGAGTTACAGCTTTCTTTGAATGGCAAAAGGATTGAACAAGTATTTCAAGCAAAACTACTTGGTTTCATTATAGATCAGTACTTAACATGGACACAGCAAGCAGACAAAGTCCTGAATAGGATGACTGGTTCACTAGCAATGCTTAAGAGATCTAGACATCTGATTGTGGATGGACCGCTTAAGATGGTGACGCAGGCACTAGTGTTATCCCATCTGGATTATTGTGCTTGCTTATTATCTGCCTGCCCTCAGACCTCCTTGAACAAGCTACAGATTCTGCAAAATAGGGCAGCTAGACTAATTCTTAATGCGCGCTATAATGAGAACATTGATTATATGCATAGTAAACTACAATGGCCAACAGTTAAAGAAAGATTGTACACAGGTACTCTTTCTATGTTCAACAAGCTATTAGTATCTAAGGAACCTAGAGCTATGTATAGCAGATTAGAAAACATTAGTAGCAGACATGAGCACAGCACTCGTCTTGCGACAAGTGGTGGTTTTAGATTACCAAAGCCACGAACTGCGGCCTTGACAAGGACCTTCTTGTATAGATGCACCAAGTCAGATAACACTTTCCCACCACAAATGAAAGCAACCTCACCTTCCATTTTCAAAACACACATTGTGAATTGGATCCGGACAAAAATCAACACAAACAAACCCTTGCAGGATTGGTGGTAGACGAATTTGTATGTAGATATAATGTAGATAATTGACTTGTGTTGTGGATATTTTCTTTGTTAATTACACCCATTTGGTTATTTATTTATGGTTTCAACGATTGATGTTTTGTTACTTATGTTATAGCCTTTGACCTCTGACCCCTCCTCATTACTTCTGTTTACTGAGTTTATTATATTTCAGCCATACCATAGGTATGGTGAAATATATTGTATTCGTAATGTTTCTTTCTTTCTTCTTTCTTTCTTTCTCCTGTCAAATCTTCGGAACACGGTATCTCCGTTGTTCCTGAACCGATTGACTTGAAATTTGACACAAGGGTAGAGTGGGTCAATATCCCCAGACGTTTTTTTCATTTTTTTCATATCTACCTTTAAAATGATTTTATTAAGGTTTTTTGGTCATCTTAAGACCAAAACTGTATATTTGGGCCCCCTGTACCCTGGTATTATAACCGAATGAGCTGAAATTTGTCACAGATGTGCTTTGATAATTCCCCCATACAAATTCAATACCACTTTTGGTGTACAGTATAACGAAATGCTTATTTTTGCGATTTTTTGGTCATTTTTTGACCAAAAAAGGACACTTTTGGCTCCTGTACCTTGGTTTTAGAACCGGATGACCTGAAATTTAGTATAGGAGTGCCCTAGACATATGCGCACATGGATTCATTAACAGTTGAGGCATACAGTACAACAAAATGCTTAATTTTACGATTATTTGGCCATTTTATGACCAAAAAGTACACTTTTGGCTCTTGTGCTCTGGTTTTAAAACCAAATGACCTAAATTTTGGTAAAATGGTGCACCAGATATTCATTCAAATGACACATGTATAATTTTTGTCATAGACTACGTCAAAATGATAGATTTGGGGATTTTTTTTCCAATAGCCACAGGGGTCAATGACCTTAAGGTCGTTGACCCCAGCTGCAGATTGCACCTTCTGGCATATATGTCTATTTAATCTAATTAGATAGGTAACCAATCACTTAGCCTGAATCTATATCCTAAAGAGGGGGGGGGGAGGGTGACAGCCAATCAGCGAGTCCGGTGTTATCTGGAAGAGTCCATTCTTACACGGAGGGGTTCATTTTTTTTAAAATTCATCCTCGGACTGGTGAAGTCTTTCAGTGGGTGTATTTTTGGACAGGTCTATTTTGCAGTTTTACAGAAGGTGTGCTGGAAGAGTCTATTCTCGCACGGAGGGGGGATTTTTTTAAATTCATATTTTGGACTTTGGTGACTTCTAGTTTGTCAAAGTCTTTCAGCAGGGTTATTTTGGACTGGTCTAATTTGCAATTTTAAATGGGTGTGCTGGAAGAGTCCATTCTTGCATGGAGGGGGGATTTTTTAAAAATCTATTGGCTTTTTTTTAAATCCATTTTTGGGACTTCAGTGATTATGTCAAAGTCCTATTTTAGCGGATGTATTTTTGGACTGCTCTACTTTACATGGAAGAATCCATTTTTTGCACACGGAAGGGGGATTTTTTCAAATTCAGTTTGGACGGGTGGTGATGATTCAAAATTCAATTTTTAGTGGAAGTGTTTTTAGACTGGTCTATTATACCTTTTCATGCACTGGGACCTTTTTTGCTGAATTCAATTTTGGATTTGGTTTCTTATTCAAAAGGCCAAGGTTTCAGTGGGAGTATTTCTGGACTGGTCTATTGTGCAAATTCACATAGGGTGCACTGGAGTCCATTCTTGAAGTTGAACGGGGGAATTTTGTAAGATTCATTTTTGGGTTAAACCGCCATTAGTAAAAGTGATTTTTCAAATGGGTGATTTTGAAATAGTCTATTGTTGCATGGGGAGGGAGATGGCTGAAATATGCTGTATTTGCTCTCAAGCAAATGTCGGTCTTTCTAGTGTTACAGTTTTGTAATCAGTTCACTTCAGTTTTTCTTTGTCATACAGTATACATGTACTTTTGTTGACTTTATGTTATTTGATGGTTTTAATTTGTAATGTTGATGGACGACTCCAGGAAGAATAGAGTTATGATAATAATTGTAACTCTAATTGGAGATCGAAATAAACAAACAAATACAATCTCAAGGTGGCGGCGCCTGTCAATTATGGACAGTCGTATATGAAGTTTAGCTTATCGGTAACCTGCAACGATACTTTATTCTCAGGCTCACTCCTGAGGTGTCGCCAAAATACTGTAAATGCATTTAAGTTCGCGGGGATTTAATTTCGCGGTAACGGGAAAATGGACTTTTCGCGGTGGTTTTTAATTTCGTCGTAGCACCATGCACTGTAGTCTCTTACTGTTATGGAAAAATATTCGCGGTGGTTTTAAATTCGCGGTGAAGCGGCAGCCGCGAAACCGCGAACATTAATCCACCGCGAACATTTCTGCATTTACAGTAAACATGTACCAGAGTACCTGAAAGTGGCTGATGGCGACGCCCGTCAACCGTGGATAGTCATAAAACAGGTTGTTGTTAACCTACAACGATATTCTATTGTCAGGCTCACCCCTAAGGTGTCGCCAAAAATAAATATGTATTACCTGAAAGTGGCTGAAACCCGCCGCGATGTTGACTGGCGGTTGTCCAACAGTTAGAGTCATCTCGAACGATATGGTCCGGCTATCGTTGTTCTCGTACTGTCGGTAGGTGATCTGGTCTCCGGTGATGATGTACTCTTCTACGGGGCTTATTTTGAGCCAAGATGCTATCTTACAGCAAAACCACGGCACACCTGTTGTACCAGAAAAGAGTAATGGTATTGCTTTTATGATTGCAAGCAGCTTATTGTTTCTGAGTAAAAAGGGGATAACCCTGCATCTGCTTGGTTTGACAGAAAAAGAAAAAGGAATAAGGACGCAACAGCAAAAACAATAT
>NC_049995.1:10431962-10433445 GCF_000003815.2 Branchiostoma floridae
AGTTTTGTTTTTGTTGTTGTTTACTTAATGGTCACCACGGAACAACACCTGAAGGTCACTCAAGGTTACGGGTTACATTGTAACTGTAACAGCATCTCTTCGCCCTAGGTCAGAAACATCATGATTGAGACCAGCCCAATTGCTCACTATGAGTGAGGACTAACTGACCCAATAGGCGAAGCAGGGGTTACGAGGGCTGCTGAGGAAATTCCCTACCCCATTTTGGCCGGCATGGTTTGATTCGCTCACACCGCACCATCGCACATGTGGCGGGTCTTTTAGGTGACCGGAGTATGGCTCTTCTCAAACACGGGGCCTCCATTCAACGTCCTATCCGAGGAAAGGCCCTAGCCGAAGCTAGGTACTCATTTTCACCTGAGTAAAGTTACATAATATGATCTTGTAGAAGTTGCAGAATTACATATAGACAAAAGAGTTTCTTCCCACGAGCAATCCTAGAATGGAACTCTTTACCCGCAGCAGAGACAGTAACTGTACCATCAATAGCAGCCTTCAGGGAGAAGATGGCTCATGTGAACTCAGCATACCTCATGATTACTACAAAACTACCACATGTTTTAGACACTCATCAGTGGCCTAACCTTTGACCCAACAGTGTGACATATTCATCGGCTCGTCGATGTTGGTCACCTATCCCGAAGAGGAAGAAGTTCCTTGGGCTAGGTTAGTCTTGGTTGTGTCGTAAAACGTTCTTGGTCGTACAAAACTCGGCTTAGCTGTCTTGTAAAAATGTTGTAGATAGGTTTGGTCATAACCTGACGAAAATCCCGCGACAAAACGTATCGTACGACTAAGACGACTGCAAACCTACCATTTTCACGGAGAAATTGGTCGTAGTTCTCGTTCTGAGAGTGGTCTTGTTTCCATCTACCATTGAGTGCCTGTAGCTGGGCGAGTTGCTCCATGTTTTGTTCCATGTTGTACGTTTGTGACTCGCGGTCTACACGTCACGGAACCACTAGAATTCAAACCTTTCGAGGCGTCAGTGAAGCTTGAATTGACTTAAGATCACTTAAAGCTTGACACATATTTACTGAGCAAAACAACCGATGACGCTGGGGTCACATGCTAAGGCAATAGGTGACCTATAAACAAGGTCAATTAGTAGACAGTAAACAGATATTTGTAGACAATCTTTAAAACTTGGATCTGGCATAGAAAAGACCCACACCTGTGCATAACTAACCTCTTTAATGTCTTTGAAAAGGACTTCGAAGAACGGATATACAATAGTAGACTGACAACCAATGTAGATTGATTGTACAAATTTACTATTGATATTTTGGCATGAACCCTACCTATTGTTAAACTACTCCATGTTTGATCATAGAGTAGTAACAGACTGTACATATTCCTTAAGGTTTCCCAGTATTTTGACAAATGTACTACATGTAAGTGTCTTTCCTGACTGTTTCACTGCCCATGTACTGCATGTTAAGTACACATGTAATTCGTCCAGACA
>NC_049995.1:10433545-10439767 GCF_000003815.2 Branchiostoma floridae
GGCACAGTAATAAGTCATGAATACAATAATACTCGTCTAAGTTCTATAACTACATACATATATAGTATAGAAAAGTGAACATAAATGGCAAGTAGGAAGTTAACTATCTCATCTGTAAGATAGTAGAACGTAGCGATCAGGAATAATAGTACTGATACTTTGACACTAACGGGAGTTTTGCTTTGAATAAAGGTATTCGGATATTATACTCGTATCTTATACTCTTATCTTAATAATAGTCCAGGTGTGTGTGTTTTGCTCATCACCAATATTGATACTTACACATCTATGGTTGAGTTATGGCAGTTTTCACACAAGATTTTGAAAATCGTGCACAGACACTGTCAATCACTGTTACTATTAACCAATCACACGACAGCTCCCATCGGCAAGGTCTTACCGAGTATTTTCGTCGGGCCCCGTATGACCTTTGAACTTTGAATGGGTCACACGGGAGTGAGTGTGTTCGTGACGTCACAGAGACCATGCTGATTGGTTAAAACGAAAATTTTCAACGGCCACAAGACTGCAACCCTTGCAAGAAGCGGGGTGAGCGTCAAAGCCTGGGAATCGAACTCACGACTTCTTGGTCCACTCAGGCAACAGTGCTATGTACGGCCCGAATGAAATGTACACTAACAACGTTACAGAAGACTATAGACATGTTTACATTATATCACGCATATGTTAAATCTTATCCATACAAGAGAGAGAATTGCTAAAAAATGGAGTTATGTTATATTATTATATAAGTAGCATCAGTTTCATTTAATACATGGAAACAGCAAGAATGTTAAAAAATCACTGCGTATCTCTTAATAGACGCCACCTCCTAGCGATAGTATGCCATCACTGCACCTTATTCAAAACTCGTCGGCAGGTTTTTCCAGTTGGAAGAAGGGTCGTCTAAAAGAAAACAAAATAAATGTAAAACTTTTTGTCAGTAGACAACTAAGAGCTTTCTCAAATATTTGAAATTTAAAATTTTTAAAAAAGACTTTAATAAAGAAAAAAACACACATTGAAATAGATAGTTTCTCATATTTTTGATTGACAGTGATTCATCATTTATGAAAATGGTTCACAGATGACTTTCTGATACTAGCATATGGAAAATATATACCTGCGAAGACAGAGACAAACCAAACACAATAATAATACGTCGATCCCCATGACCTGAACCGTCTACTTGACGACTAATACTATCACCTCTGAACTCTACTTCTTGTCACTACCACAGGTAGTGGTAACCTGATCATCTTTCCACTTACTTGCTCTGTGCACGTTAACACACACTAGCACATTTAAAACAAGACCACCACAACAACATGATAATAGAACGCCTTGTTAAAACCAAGACATCAAAATGGCGACGCCCCTTCCCATCATACACCACTCCCTTTGAGTAATGGAAAGTAAACCTAAAACTATATATAAGTTTTGCTATCGCAAACCTGTAAAAGCCTCTGTTCATATCCATGCGAAAGATATGACACGCCCCAACACCTTTATGAAGTAAAACAAAAACGACAACAACAAAAGAACAAACATTACCAACTCCAGATCCCCTTTGCTGTCAATCCGACCTGTTTGGACGGCTTCACCATTTGCTCTCCTGGTTCGCGTCACCAGTCGACCATACTCATCCCAGGAAATCTGGGCCTGTGTGTGTTGTAGCAAATCAACATGTGTTAGCATTATTCATAAATACTATTAGAAATCTTTGTAAGATCGTACTAAAAAAAGCAAAACTTGATACAGGCATCGATCATGCAACAGCCTTCATTGATTTCCAGTCCTCTTTTTTCTTTATTACTTAATGCTTACAACCTTGTAAGACTATTTAGTTCATGGCAGTGAAAAACACACTCCTATTATCAAGTGTCAGCCATGTCACGAACCTTAGGTGGTACGTAAGCGCCGACTAGTGATAGATAAAGCTACTGCAGTCTCTAACGAACGGAATCAAATTTACTAAAAAAAGTCAACCCAAATAATGAACCGTGACGAGGGGGGATACAAGCTTAGCCACGTTTGGGATTGTTTTCTCACCGCACAAGCGCCACCTACATCGGCTACATATAGCGGTGAGAAGCAGATCTCCAGTTAGAAGCTCTGGCGAAGGTGTCTAAGAGACATCGAAACGTAAGCAATGTAAGTACCTGCTAGCTGGTTGTGTAAAAGAATTCTCCTATATCATATATTCTACCAACCTGATGAAACTGTTTTCGGAAGGAAGCTTAAGATATACTTGTTTTGATATTTGTGTCGCCGATTGTCAGAATCTCAAGATGCGGCCAATCGTAAAACTGGTTAAACTTATCGCGACCTGCAACGATACTCTACTGTCAGGCTCACCCCTGAGGTGTCGCCAAAAATAAACACGTATTACCTGGAAGCTGATCCCCGATGCCGGTGTGATGGTTACTGGCGGTTGCCCAACAGTAAGAGTCATCTCAAATGGTCTGTTCCGGTTTGCGTATTGTCGGTAGGTGATCTGGTCTCCGGTGAAGATGTACTCTTCCACGGGGCTTATCTTGAACAACGTTACCAGCTTACGGAAAAACCACGGCACACCTATTGTAACAACAAAAAAAGTATAGTCAAACCTGCCCAAGACGATCACCTGAGGGACCGGGCAAAAGCGATCAACTTGGACTGTACTGTATTGAATATTTCTTCCTTTCATTCATTTATTTATTCAAAATGCGACGGTACATTACACAGACCTATAGGCAGCACAGCTGATTGCATAGGTCTACAAATAACATAACTTTACAACGGTACAAGACAAATTTACATATGACGTATTTACATAATGGTATTAGAAATGCGAAATAAAATACTACTGAAGCTTAAAATCTTCCTTACATTCATGATTAAAATTAACTTGCAACCACTGAGGTCCCATAAGAGGAAAAATCAACACTCAACGACTCAACTAAAATACACTTGACGTTGACACTTGGATGATACAGCAAGGGAGTTTTCGTACTACCAAAAGTTGAAGGGCCATGTCTTATGAAATCTGTGAGGTTGTTTTATGCGCACTTGTATTATCAGTAGTACTGTCTGCCAGTTCTAGCAAACATGTCTGAATCAAATACTCGAAAGCTCCAGGTAGTACAGAACATAGCATGTAGATTGTTGCTTAAATGCCAACTTGAAGCACATGTAAAGCAAATGCATTCAGACTTGGTTTGGCCCATGGTAAGAGAAAGATTCGCCATTAGTACATTCACTACGTTTTTCAGAATACTTGTAGTATTTAGGAGCCCCATAACATTTACAGCTCCATCGTTCCTGTCAATTCTACCCACACATATCCAACTAGATTATCCGACTGCTTCAGTTTTAAAGTACCTAAGCCAAAAACAAACTAAAAAAGCGAACTTTTCTCTACCGTGCCATCAGTCTATGGAATGTCCTACCACCAGACATCATGATCAAATCCCTGCCCAACATCTCACGCTTTAAAAAGGCAATGTACTATGTCTTCTCAAGTATTCTCAATGATTGTGTATCTATTATCATCTGTTTGCATATATACATGTATGTTTGTGTGTATATTTGCGTTTGTATATGTATGTTTCATTGTTTCATTCGAACCCTGGTAGACTAGCCCTAATTTAAAATAGCGCAAAAGGGTACCTGAATGAAAGAATAAAGGAAGGGGTAACTCCGGTCAGATTCGTTTTACCGAGAACAATGTCAATGGTGGAGTGGAAAAACTGTGCACAGGTAGCTCTCTGTCGCACCCAACTTACAGCTACTACTTACAACTGGAAAGGAATGTTTTCCCTGAAGCCTTTTGTCATAATTAGCTACTAAAATGTACAGAATTAGGCTCACCCAATAGTATTGTCGCGGGGTGTCGTGGCACAACGGCTAGAGCGTTGGAACCAGAATCAGTAGGTCCTGAGTTCGATACTCGCCATGCCCCTGCCCCCATGACGGTGGAGTGACGACCACCGAGCCTCACGGCTAATCTGTCTAAAGGTGCCCCAAAACACCTAAGGATTTGTTGCTGTCAGTGTGTCAACATCTGCACACTTGCCACCAAGACCCGTGAATTTTTTTTAATAGTATTGTGTGTGAGTAAAACAGGGGGCATCCTACACCTGATTGGTCTGGCAAAAGAAAGGGGAGAATATTAAGGAAGAATAACACACCAGTGAAATAAATCATGATGTTTCCCTATCGGGAAAAACATAAACATCGCCTCCTCCCCCGTCATGATGCTGTATTCAAGATCTGTTGATAATCAACCTTCAGTAGATCCCCCAGTATTAGCGAAATCTCCTCAAAGAGGTTATAGGCAGTATATAGCCTCCTCTCTATATAACCTCCTTGGTTTAATGTCGACCAATTGGGAAGGGGATAATTGCCTTAAAGTATTGTAAGATTTCTTTATACCTGTCTGCATGCAAGTACTAGTCTTACATGATGTTACATGCGTTTACTGCCTAGTATAGACATTCACGTGTGTTTAAAGTGCCCCCCCCCCCCCGGTATCTGCTTACGAGTGTGTAACATAACGTATTACAATATGGACAGTGTTTTAAGCCATTGTTATACCGGAGGTAACAGCTAAGAGCGAATTAACTGGGGTCACATTTTTCTGGAGATTGGTTCGGTCTATCTATACGACATTACTCATTAGGTTCGGTCTGCGACAACGGCTATAAGATCGTACGATTTTTAAAAACGACTGCGAACGTACCGAGGTCACGAAGAAAGAGGTCGTAGTTCTCGTTCTGAGAGTGGTCTTGTTTCCATCTGCCATTGAGCTGCTGGGCGATTTGCTCCATGTTTTTTTTTTCCATGTTGGACGTTTGTTGTTGTGACTCTACCCGGAAGTAACCAGCTGCAGTTATTAGGGTCACGCTAGGGTCGCATGCTACAACAAAAGATGACCCAAATAAACAAATTAGGCCTTTGCACTTTGAATGGGTCAAACGGGAGTTCGTGACGTCACAGAAACCATACTGATTGGCTGGTTGGTCGGTTGAATCATACACATTTCAGGGCGGTACCATGCAAATTTTCAACGGATCCAATTGTATGCTGTGAGACGCGGTGTACTATCACTGGTGGTGTACAATGGATAGCAAGCCGTTGTTCTCATATACAAAGTCATATTTGGATGCTAATATCAACTTATTTACACAACAATTGCAAAAGATACAACATATATATTGTTACTTGTATTAAATTCCCATGCTCAATTTTTTTAGAAATCTAAGTTACTCAACGAGATAATATGCAGCGTGGAACGAAAGCTTGTAACGCTAGTTCACCCCTATGAACGGGGGTAACCTATATCCCTTTCTTACAGAAATTGATATTTAGGAATATCAATTCGACGAACAGTAGTTGAAAGCAACAATATTTGAACATACTACAACTTGAGAACACTGTCCGTGAGCTGATATCCTTAATACCGTGTTGGTAAACACAACGAAAATAGGATACCCTGCAGATAAAGGTGAACTAGCGTTACAATACATGTTAGAATTGCTAGCTGTTAGGCAGTTTCATGTACAGTACTACATTTTCAGTATCATAAGTATCAAGTAATATTGTTTTGGCTCGTTGGAAGTAAAACTGAACCAGATTACTAATAGCTTAGAATAAGGTCAACGATCTGTTAAAAGCTTTATTTCTTTATCAAACTTCTTCGTTATAACATGACAGGGAGACAATAAGACAATATAGGTGATTACTTATCTCTACTAGTTGTCTCCCCGTTTTATACAAAATATACAAGTAGAAAAATCAGAAAAAGGGTCGCGTTAACAGTATCTATTAAATACAGAATAACACACATTGCTTTACCACAAAGGTACCATTCTATTTGTAGTGAGAGAAGACAGACGATATTTACAGTTTTTCAAATCCCTGTACCGGGAAATTCCCTTAGCGCTTTTCTGCGAATGAAATGAAAAGTGGTGAACGCCTTTACGTCCCGTCCTAATACCCTCCTCACATTAGGCGAAATATCGATCGGACGACGAGTCTGCCAAGTCTTAACTACAAGGAGGCATGACCCTGCTGCCGACGAAGAACTGACAAATTTATCCCCTTCCGACCGCGAAGAGACTCCAAGAAATTGAAATTTCGGAGTCTTGAAGAAAATGTGCGTTACTTCTATCACTTGAGGTCGATAGAACAACCTGACAAGGAGAAGACAAAATATGATTTGAGCACTAAAAATTACTT
>NC_049995.1:10441852-10479787 GCF_000003815.2 Branchiostoma floridae
CAGACTCGTCGTCCGATCGACCTTTCGCTACATGTGACAGGGGTATAAGGTCATGTACAGCAACCCTTGTAAGTTGCGTGCACGTGGTGGGCGACAAAGCTGGGGTTTAAACTCATGACTTCTTGGTCCACAGGCACGCACGGCCAAATTGTTATGTACACTACAGAAGACTACAAGCATGTTCACAATGTACAAATGTATCACGCATATGTATATTACATCTTATCCATAGAAGAGAAATAATGACATACCCCAGTCCCTAGTTAGGGGTGGGGGCGTGTTATATCAGTAATGTTAGTTTCATTCAATGAATAAAAACAACAAGTTTGAAATCAGAACTGTGTATGTCTTAGTAGACGCCACCATCTAGCGATAGTAAGCCGCCATTACACCCTCTTCAAAACTCGCCGGCAAGTTTTTCCCGATGGGAGAAGGATCGTCTGAAACAAAAAGAGGAACAAAAAAAAATTATGCATATGTACATAAATTGATGTATATAATACTGAACAAAATGTTGAAAATCTTTCGTATACATTATTTACTGTTTCTCATTGTTTGTGGTTCATTAAGAATGCAAATGACGTTTCGATTGAGCTTGGATGTATCCAATGTTCACTTAATCGTCACTCTGCGTTTACGTGACTAGCATACTAAAATGAAGAAATGTGTCCCGTGAGACACAGACAGACCAAAACAAAACTCTAATACCTTCCCGTGATCACGAATTCCCCCATTGACCCCATGACCTGGACTGTCTTGTCTGATCACATGTAAATCAAATATATCTTTACCACACACAAGTGGTGACCTTTGCTGTGACCTTATCTTCCCACCCACTTCCTACCTCTCTGCTCACAATGTATTCAATAACTACATTCATAGATTATGTGGGCATAGTTTCACATAATTAGGCACATTAAAAGAAAGTCCCGGTATACTGAAACAATAATAAACAGGGACATAACAGGAACGAACGCGTGTTACCTTAATTACAAGAAAAATATATATATTACCAACTCCAGCATCCCTTTGCTGTCAATCCGGCCTGTTTGTACGAATTCGCCATTTTGTCTCCTGGTTCGCGTCACCAATCGACCATACTCATCCCAGGAAACCTCGGACTGCGCATGCGTATGTGTAGAACCCAAACAAGACGTGTCAGTATGGTATAAATTAATCATAAAGATTGGTATTTGTAGGTAAGCTGAATTGTCCGAAACGAACAAATATACAACCAAACCTTAATCATAAGGCAGCCATCTTTTTTTTTCCTTTTCCTTTTCCTTCTTTTCTACTCAGTCGTAATCCCATAACAAGACCCACTTTAATGTTTTGGGTTTCATATACATCATTTTGTTTCTTATGATTAGCTACAAAAGAAGAAAACAAAATAAAGCATTATTAGACACAACTATTTGCTAGCGAAGACGAACAGGTTAGCCTTTAAGTGTACTTTATGTGAGAGAAAAATGATAAGGTGGTGACATAGCTCATAGCATTGAAAGTTACACTCGGATTCTATGTCAGAAACTTCAGGCGGTACTGAAGCGCCGACTAGCATTAGATGATGGTACTGCAGCCAGGAACGTACGGAAGATACATTATACGTCTGGTTTTGCAAGAAGTTGACGGAAGGTATGGATTTTGTCATAGTCCTAAGATGTAGTAAATTGTAAAACCAAACAGGGTTTAAATAACCACAAACCTTTAGCAATGCTATACTATTGATCTCGCACCTGAGGCGTCGCCAAAAATAAAAGATACCTGAAAATGACCGAAACCCTCGATATGGCAGTCTATCGGCGGCTGCCCAACAGTAAGGGTCATCCCAGACGTTCTGTTCTGGTCGACGTACTGACGGTAGGTGATCTGGTCTCCGTTGACGATCCATTCTTCCACACGACTTATTTTGAACACCTGTACCATCTTGCGAGTAAACCAAGGCATACCTGTTGTACCAGAAAAAAATAAACTTTTATTTTTATTTTTACATGATAAACAAGTAACTTGAAGTTACTGAGGCCCAACAAGCAGAAATATAAATAATTCATTCCCCGTTTCACTCAAAATATTCAGTTGTCGTTGGGAATATTAGTATGATGCATTGACGTTGTTTTTGTAAACGTGTACTACATACATGTTTTCATTGTCATGGTGTCACAGGGGAGGGGGGCATGCCATAAAACATCGCGCTGTTTTCTTCCTGTGCCTAGTAGATTTGTTTGCAATTGTCCGGTCGAAGTCCCCCATGTGTTATACTGTATTCTCTTACATGATTGTGTTTTAAAATAAGAATTACGTCGCGTCGGTAACGGCCAAGACAGTTTCCGACAGCGAAGTGGAGTCATAACACGGTGTCTTACAATGTTCGTGGTCCTCTAAAACCTAAGGCTCAGTTGTACATGTCTTGTTTTAGAAAATTGTTGTCCTAGGTACTTCTCTGGTTCATTCGAAACCTTGCTAGGAACCATACGACCTACTAAATTTAGTATACAACTACGAATCGCATAGACTTGCATAGATTGCGTAGATATTGTCTACAAACGTTTGACTATCGACTGTTAGATCTACCTTGTTCACGAAGAAAGTCGTCATAGTTTTCGTTCTGAGTGTGGTCCTGAACCCATTTACCGTTGATGGCCTTGGCGATTTGCTCCATGTATTGTTGTTGTTGTTGTTCCATGTTAGAAATTTGTGTGTGTCTCTCGAGTCTGTTTGTCAAACCTTTTGCGGGCTCGGTGACCCTTGACCTATACCTGGGGGTGAAATCTTATCTTCTAGTAAACAATAGCGGCAAGATCACATGCACAGGTGAACTGTAACCTGTTTGGCTGCACATAGCTAGGTCGTATGGAAAACATTCTCCGAAACCTGGCCTATGCCTATGGGGTTTTTAGTGGCCCCGTCTTAATTTTACTATACTTTGTTCTTTTTTAGGCTGCCTACCTTTCCAGTCGACCTTTCTCATAATTATCATACCACATCGAGATCGATTACGTACTTAATTTAACGTCAAGCCCAGGCGTACGTTTCAAAAGACATAGGTGGGTGGCAACACTTCAAACACCGTAGCGGTCACCGAGGAGCAACGGTATAAAGTTACATCAGGCCAATACAGTACGATAACGCTATGGTTAAACTAAGATGTTTCAACAAAACTTAACCTGATTTTCGGGTACCCTATTAACACCCCGGGCTGGATCATTAACCCTTATACAAATGTATATTCACTATATGGGATTGTTAAGCTGTTATTAAAGGAAAGCATCAGAAAATCTTCAATTCATTATTTTCCAGTAGTTTACTCATTAAAAAGTTGATTTACGTCAATTTTTACATTAATCCGCCCAATATGACCCTGTAGACACGTTTTAACTTCGCGCTCTCCTCCCCTCTCCCGCCGCGCTGGCCGATGACGTAATGGCCTCGTTCTGATTGCCTGCGCGCTGACGTCACAAATCAGAATTGAAACTTCTGGCCATGCCAGCCATTTTGCTCGGTGAACCTCGGTCCCTTCGGCGGGAAATCACACCGCCATTCTGGAAGCCAGTCCGTTGTTGTTGACAATTAACTTCGTGGACCTGTAAGTCGCGTTGTGAGCTGTCTACGAAGCCATGGTCCCCGGGAGACTGAACATGAATTAGCTTGTCTGCAGCGGGTGAACCGCGCGGCGACGGGACGAAATCAAAACAATGGTTTTTGGGGAGGTTCACGCACCGTGCCATTCTGGACTATTACAAGAGCGAGTTCGGGTCAGTTCTTACCTTCTCCTTTCCGAACAGCACAGTGATAATTACACGTAAGCTTCCACGAATTTTGGTTGAATTCACAGTTGTAGACCTCGTTTGTTCTACTGACAACATACCCTTGATCGCTACATATCGAACAACCCCCTTTTCGCGCCGAAACAGATAGCACCACAACTTGTACAGATCGTGCGAGTTACGCCTCGCCTCTCACTTTATTTTCTGTTTCTCGGGTAAATTATCTGGACTGGTCGGTTTTTCAATCATGTAGCTTTGGCGGATATTGCTGGGGGTTCATTCAAAACAAATCACGGACTCTGAAACGAAGCCGACATTTCGCGCCATTCACAATGCCGGCCTGTGTTGTATGTAAAAACAACAAGGCTGTATGTATGTTTCGGCGCGGAAGGGGGATCGTTCGATATGTAGCGATCAAGGGTATGTTGTCAGAGAATGATTTTTTTTAATGTCCCTGCCAGTTGGACAATTGTGAATTCAACCAAAATTCGTGGAAGCTTACGTGTAATTATCGCTGTGCTGTCCGGAAAGGAGAAGGTAAGAACTGACCCGAACTCGCTCCTGTAACAGTCCAGAATGGCACGGTGCGTGAACCTCCCCCACCACCATTGTTTTGATTTCGTTCCGTCGCCGCGCGGTTCACACGCAGGCAAGCTTATTCATGTTCAGTCTCCCGGGGACTATGGCTTCGTAGACAGCTCACAATGCGACTTACAGGAAAGTAATTTTCAATGACAACAAACTGAACTCCAGAATGGCGGGGTGATTATTTACCGCTGAGAGGACCGAGGTTCACCGAGCAAAATGGCTGGCTAGAAGTTTTGGATCCGTGACGTCATACAATCTCAGACGATCAGAACGAGGCCATTACGTCATCGGCCAGCGCGGCGGGGAGAGGAGGAGAGCGCGAAGTTCAAACGTGTCTACAGGGTCATATTAGGCGGATCAATGTAAAAATTGACGTACATCAACTTTTTAATGAGTAAACTACTGGAAAATAAAGAATTGAAAATTTTCTGATGCTGTCCTTTAACTAGGCATACATGTAGCTATTTAAGTACGCCTTCATTACATTACTATTGAAAGAAACCATTGATCTGATTGAACTAATATTTATCCATGCAATACATCGTAGAACACACACACACAAAAGGCAACATGCTAACTTTAGACAGTCAGAATATGGGTGTACATTAGAAATTAACAAACAATGATAGGGAAAATGAACTGATACTTTATTATAGCAGGGAATGTATGGTGTTTATTGAGCAATTTGTGTTTGAATTCAACGGCATTGTACATGTGTATGATATTTCAGCAACTACTCCACAATTCTTTGTCCTGTCTTACTAGTTAAGCTTCCATTTCGTTCATATATTGTAGGAATGTGACATTTTATTGAAGGTAAAACAATCAAAAGACAATTACACTACTTTCACCCAACGACTTTTTTCAGATAAAAAAAGCAGCAAAGCTATAAGGTCCCTTGTGAGTGTCGCCGATTTGAAGTTGCAAAATTGCTTTAAAAAGCATACATCTTAAAAGAAAAATCACAAGTTCCGTTTAGAAACTGTGCATTTGTTGAAAGAAAAATTACATGTTCCATGCATTTTCATTTCAAGTTGAACCTGCGTTTAGTGAAAATGACGCTAGGTGGCGTGCCTACGCAGTGAAACAGACAGTGAGATCTTGGTCAGGCCTATGTTGTTCGATGTGCAGCATTTTGTAGCTGGAAGTTGGATGGTTCTCTCTACTTGCTCTTCTTGTAGTGCCGCTTGCAAACCACGTCACCAGCGGTGCAGGTCTGCACAACAAAAACAAAAAATAAAAGCCTGCATTTACTGAATGAACCGCTAGATAAAACATTTATGAAAGCAGTGAAGGATGAAGTAAATACATTTGGCTTTTTCTCTAGCTAGATATTATGAGACGATTGCTGAACCAATACCTTAACCAAATGGTAGGTCATTTATACTTCTCAAGATTGAGATCAACATACGGAAAATATATACGAGTAACTACGAAATTTAAGAGCTATTGTTTTTGTAACACAACGTAGCTCTGTCATTAGACAGACCAAAACAATTCGTCCCGGTAAATTAGTAGCCTCTTCCATTATGTGGTCTATTATATCTGATTAACGACGAGTTCTACCACCTCTGACCTGTATACGCACTTCCTGCCATCACAGCAAATCTGAACATTACGGTCATATCTTCCCACTCACTTTCTTTCACTCCAAACCACTATGAACACTCACCAACCAAAAGACATAGTGAAAGCATATACTCCGTATAATAAAATAAAACTGCATGCATAATCAACAATAGAAGTTTATTGCACCGACTCTCCTCCTCTCCCAACCTTCTTGGTCCATCCCTATAACCAGATGTTAATGAGATTCCCCTACCAGCAGCAGTGCATCGTCCCCCTGCAGCTCCCTGATGTACAGCACGTCGCCGATAGGGGGCCCTCTTTTCTGCGTCACCACTAGTTTGTCCCCATCCCAAGTAGCCACGGACTGTGGAAATGGAATAAAAAATACTTGCATGAACTGACCAAAAAGGTGTAAATTACTAAACATAATGTTAAGAATATTTTCAGCCATCGCGGTTTACATCAAAAATAAGAAATTAAGGATCTTTGTAAATTTGTTGTTTTATTTATCTTGGTAATTTCTCGCTATTTCCGCCTATGCTTTTTCTTGCCAGGATACGGGAACAACTTTGGACCCGGGCCAAACAATCCTTCCCATTCTGTCAGTCTCCGCTTACACCATCTTCCGCCTCATATCCGATCACTCTACAATATTCAAACGTAACACTAGACACACGCCAAGACAAAGACTGAAATTAAATCATCTCGGAGATAAGAAATGATTTTAGGCCAACTTGATACAAAAGCAATAATAATCTTCCAACTAGCCGGACGACGCCATTTTGTGTGACATTGGATTCGCCGTTCCTTGAGCACAGACGCCCGAGTTCAACAACCTCAGAAATTTCCCAACATATTCACTTAGAATCACCGGGTCATTCGGTCTCACTGGACAAAGTTAAAATCTTGGGCATAGAGCCAGACTTTTTCGCTTGAGAAGCCTGGTCTACATCAGAGCTTTACAACCATCCCTGAATAGAGACGGTGGGCGCCATAGACTTCCTGCAACCCATGATCCACTGCTTACTGAGTCACGCGTTCTATCTGCATAACGTGACGTCACGACAGCAGTGGATTGTTCATTCCTTGACAAAGATTGGTGGTGGTCAGTCAAAAATTTGGGTGAGTCCAATTTTTTTGTCGAGTACTACAGATAAACTAGTTCAATATTGGGCTACTGGCCGGACGACGCCATTTTGTGTGACCTTGGACTCACCTTGACCTCCTTGTCGTCAGCTGTTTTCTCGTCGAACTCCTGGTCGATATCGAACTCCACCACGGTGTTCTTGAAGGTGGTGGACGTCTTGACAACGAAGTGGTTCCCAGTCTGTGTGATCTCAGTGGTCGGCTTGGCCAGGGCGCCCATCTTACGGAGGGCCATGTTCACTTCTATAAGGGGAAAACCGAAAACAAAAAGTCATGAAGTAAATTTGTTAAATCTTCTCCTGATGCTTTCTCGATTGGGTAATATATTATAAATGAGAGAAATTTTACTATCATTTCCAAACTGTAAACACCACAAAATATTGTATGAAGGCCCTTCAATTCATACCAAACCCGCTAGAGGGCTCAAACTTATGTGCCTTCTTCCAGGGCGCAAGAGCTATCTATTCTACCTCAAAGTGACTATACAGCTTATTCAAAGCTGGAGATAGAAAAACGTGGAAGTTGTGCTGCAGTACGAACGAAAGCCACATGGGGCCCCGAATCTTCTTTTTTCCTGATTGGTCCAGACCTAATCATTTACAAAATCAACATTCATTTATATTTATAACTTCTGGGATTTGGGTGCTAAACCGCAAACTACCTTCGAATCGTTGCCGTAAGTAATATGTCAAGATAAAAACCAGAGGTAGAATTAAAACAATCTGTCCAATAATGCGTATCACGTTTTAACACCAAACATGTACATAACTATGAAACATATCGATGAAAAACAGTTCAATTCAATAAAATAGCAGACATTGGTTCTAATATTTTTGTTAAATGGTACATAACATTCTGTGTTTTTCATACTGTAAATGCATTTAAGTTCGCGGGGATTTAATTTCGCAGTAGCGGTAAAACTACTAAAAGGACTTTTCGCGCTGGATTTAAGTTCGCGGTAACACCATAGACTGCAGTCTAATACCATAATAGAAAAATTCTCGCGGTGGTTTTAAGTTCGCGGTGAAGTGGTCACCGCGAAAACCACGAACATTAATCCACCGCGAACTTTTCTGCATTTACAGTATTATATTGAATTATATTTTCCTTCTGTTTTCTTTTATATAAATGATCTGATTTTCAGTATGTATTTTGTATCATCAACGTGAACTTGCCCTTTGAATTGCGTGTTTGAGGAAGTTGAAGAATAGTTAATGTACCGTCCCCTTCACGCCTTGAATGACGGATGTCCAAACAAATCGAGACGATAACAACTTCCTCTCTTCTGGCGATCATTGCCAACCGTACATCATTAGCATGCATGGGTGGGAGCTATGGGGTCATGGGGTCATGACCTCTAGTCGCTCTCACAACAGGAGGGTCTCATTCTACGCCTGGCTGACATAAACCGAAACGACAAGGGGGAAGCTTTGAATAATATGTAGTATTATTTTTCTTTGTCACCTCCATGAAAATGAAGGTATTATTTTTAGTGTGTCTGTGTGTATGAGTAACGATGTAGGATTTTATGTATTATGAACACTTTTATGAACGAAGCGGATAACGCTAGTTCTCCTATATTCGCGGGGTATCTTACATCCGTTTTTTAAATGGCTATTTAGGCATATCAAGTAAACGGACGGTGTTTTCCAACTGTAATTTTTCAAGACATTGCCTTTAAATGTTTTATTTTCAAACCATTGCAGCGTCCGTCAACTTAATATCCTTGAGTGCCTTTTTTCGAAACCACGAATATAAGTTACCCCGCGTGATAAAGGTGATCTATCGTTACATAAATTAATTTGACAAAGTAGACAAAACACTAGTCTGACATATATGTATGTTAAGATAGTAGAAGAAATCCCATGCAAAGGGTGCGAACTTCATTCCTATCAATTTTTGCAAACGATTTCTTCTTTGCCCGCATGAAAACAAAAAGTTGTCCAAATCTACATGTAAAACTGTCTTGCCCGCATGGCCAACGTTTTCGAGTCAAATACGCGTCGCCATTGAGTCATCAATACATGCAAACCACGTACAAGGCTGGGAGCGTAAGTTTTCCACACGTGTCATTTCATATTATGTATACTGGTCGTCATGTCAAAGGGTTTCATGGAAAAATCTCACTCCCACGCTATCGCTGTGAGGCCACAGCAAGTAAATTTTATGGATAACATGCAAAACATATTCAAAATCTATACTCTAACACTGTCCAAGCAGAAGTTCGGGTCCGGTTGTTTTTGATGTGTGTTTAAGCATTTTTGTCGGGTATTCTATTTTGTACTGTTTTCTTCATGTCCGCTATAGTACCAAATCTAACGCGAAACCGCAATAAAATTCAAGAAAGGCAAAAAAAAAGACAGAAGCTTCCCGAGTTTTTAGAGCAGAGACTTAAATCGTTCAATGAAGACTTGAAGCGGTCACCCACAGTCACTTACAAAATAAAGAACGCCAAACAAAAAAAATATTGCCGAATCTTATAAATACAGACTTTTAACTTCGTAAAATTAACTGAAGCGACAAAACATCGTGTTACATACAACAAATCTTTTATTTACTCCAATACATGTATTCGCCAACTACACATAGGGAATTTGTGTTGTGGCCCATTATCACTTACCAAGTTGGCAACTACACTCAAGGCTACAACACTTGTGTCACTTCTACAAGTACACTCAAGGCTACCGTTTCCAATTATAATCAAGGTAACCAAATTTTTTCCCATTTTCTATATTTTCTTGTCGTGTTGGTTATTTCTGCATCTGAAGAGAAACAAAATATACGTTCTTTTTAAAACCAGGCTGAAATTAATGCGAGTGGTGATATGATCCATAAAATGTATTTGCTGTGGCCTACATTCCTCCATTCAAGCGATGACAAGCCCTCTGAAACGTCCTTCGCTTCGTCAGCAAAAAGCGTACATTATTTGAGTGAGAATTCTACAAGAGTGTGGCGAAAGGATTCGTCACAGTGAGATGTTTGAAGAACAAATGAAGTATGTGTAATGGAAAACCAATATGGCGGCGGATCCAGTCGCCTAGCAACCGGGCTATCTATCGTTTGTGCAGCTGTCAATCACATCTCTGGTGATGTAAAGTACCGTGGACTACCCATGATGTTGACCTAAATTTTTTAGCCTGTTGTGTCCAGTCTATCGTGGATTGGGTGGGTTGTCTTTGGGGTTGTACGAGCTTTCCACCGCCCGAGTAAACTTTGGCACTCGGTAGTAGTTTTACGAGGGCTAATCGCACTCAAATCGCACAACACTACATACCACTAGTTAGTACCAAAGGCTATAGAGCACTACCACGTGATCTATCTTCAACCTTGCCAACGATTTTAGGTTAATGCAAGAAGATTATAGGGATCGGGGAGCTCTTTGAATAATTTTATAGTAAAGTATTATATATGAAACATAAAAGAAGTCAAATATTAAGGGGTGAGAATACATCAAAATATCGTATAGTTCTAAAGCTCTAATATCAAGTCTCATTCTAAATGAAGAACACAGCAAAGTCTATCCAACTGTTGAAAACTAGCCTATTTTACGTGTTATAAAAATGGTCTATCTTTAGTAGTCAAATATCAATAACCACAGGCAATAAGCACAGGATTGCATTGTACAAATGTTTGTAGTCGTAATGCTTTAACAAAGTGTTAAATAAAAACTTTACCAAATAAAAACTTTACCATTTAAAATACAACGCCAGGATAAGCCATAGTAACAATGGCATTCCGTGGTTAATATTTAGGCCACGTCTCTAAAGACCAAAGATTTATTTAGCACAGAGTAGACTAGTAATTGTATGCAAATTAGCAAGGAACAAAGGCTTGTGTAATTTTCGCGGTGGGGGCTTGTCGTGATAAATTTGCCCAAACAGCAATGCAAGCGGTTTTAAAAAGAGTCAACATTTTTTGACAGAACTTGGCAACGTAGTTTCCTTGATCATGAGTATTTGGCACTCAATTCCCTTGTACACTGTACAATCCAAGGAGACTGTTAAAGTTTTAAAGTCTTTTTTTTCTCCAAGGTTATCCTTGCCTGTAAATACTTCTTGGGAGCATGCATATGTTGGCTCTGGAGCCGAGGAGTTGGCCTGTGTACTAGTAGGCCCTGTAAACAGTGTTACATCCAGGCTAGGACTTTCGGTGTTTCGTTAACATTTTATGTGAATAAATGATGAAAGACCTTTTTTGGTGCATTTCTGCCTTATCAGCTTATGCGGGAAGCATTTATACCCAACTACGCAAATTACACAAAGCAAGCGAAATTACCGCTAGACGTTTGATGAGGTAATTTCCGCGCCCTATCGACCGTTACATGCTGGTATTATCACCTCCATATACGCTGACAGCTCATTTTATTTGGGATGGATGTTTCTTTCAAACTATGCCTCATTAATCGGTTTCAAACTTTGAAAGTGAGCATTTTGTTGTATCGGGCTTCTGCAAAGACTTTCCGCAAGAGGCATCTGATTTCTTAAGATAAGATAGCCAACGTAACGTAGTATACATTGTAGACGTAGTAAGATATGATAATATCATATCATACACTGTAATTATACTGATCTGCTTTTAGATGACAGTGTACTCACACATATGACCGTCTCCGTTTCAATAGCCCTTGGGCCACACAATTTTTAGGCAATCACCACAGCAGGGGGCTAGTCCACCGATAGTGTTGTACAGTCAAACTTGCCCAAGTCGACCACCCGTGGGACCGGGAAAAAGCGATCGATTTGGTCAGGTGGTCGGTTAGAAGAGTATCGACTCACAACATACCCGATGCATAGTTTAGATGGTTTCCGTTGTGTTTAATGGCAAATAGCAAGCACACGCACGTGCATCCACTGTCATCGTTATTTTGATTTGAACATAACATCGTAATGGTAGTCAAAATCCGACGCAAACTGGCCGATTTCGGCAAAAAAAATTGCGCTAATCATCATCGGAAATCTATGACACCTAAAAGATGAAAATGACGCCGTCGTTATGGGCAGGGATTTGTTCCTGTGCGGTCCCAATTTTTGTCGTTGGCCAGGTGGTCGCTGTAAAGAGGTCGCTAAATGCTTACGTAAATGGGGAATTTTCGGGACCGAGAAAAAGCGGTCGTAATGGCCAAGTGGTCGCTAAGAAGAGGCGGTCGCTTGGGCAGGTTTGACTGTATGTAGGAACCAAACTCCCAATCTCTTGATTCAGAGCTAGAAGCAAGGTCACCAAGGAGGTTATTACACAGGCAGATAACCTTCCTGTTGACAAACTACTACGTACGGTACACTTCAGTTCAGTATGCCTAACATCTGTCAGTAACGTGTCACATATGACACTTCTGTCTTCACTTGACGAATTAAAGACATGAGTGAAATAAGTACTAGTAGTAGTGTATAGGCATCTTGGATAAAGGACGAGGAGGGTGGAAGAAAGAGTGAATAAAAGAATGGGGAAGGAAGAAGTAAAGGAGCTAGTTAGTACGGAAAAAGTCCATGCTGAAAGTAGCAAAACAAAGCCAAACTTTCAATCCTGCCAGACCAACTTTGGACCCGGGCCAAACTTCTTATCCTACCAGTCTCCGCTTACACCATCTTCCAACTCACATTTTGTCACTCACGACAGTATCAAATATAGAGTTAATGTAGTTGTAATCATTCAATACGTAGAATGTTTGCGAGGTATTTGATTTGATAAGACGTGTGAGAAATGAACCTGTAGAATGCTTCTGTCTTCTCTGTCACGAAGAGTAGAAGCCATTTTCAGTGAGCTCAACTATTTGTAGATCATTTTAAATAAACTGTATTGATAGCATTTCAAATAGACATATGTGTACAAGACAGCACTGATCTATTCTAAACACGGTATTAAACATCTATTGACGTCTGTTTAGATGTGGCTCGGGTGATTTTTGCCACAGCTGTACCAAACTAGCCATGTCTGATAAAAATCAACACACGTGCCACCGATATATCTCTTTGCGAACCCCTGTGGCCTTCCATTGCATTCATGCATAATGTTCAGCATATCTTTGTTAGTCTGTGACCAGACCCTCTGGTCGACAGACTTTTAGTTTTGTCACGTTTACGCGCGTTCGCAGCTGTATCTGTATGTTCCCGTTGTCTGAATTCTATGTGGTTTGGCAGGTCCTTTGTACTGAGGTTGACGATGATGCACGTGAACTTTTTTTTGCGGCAGGTGGTTTTATTATGGATTTTATGAAAATAACACCCCTACAATTTGTTCGTCTTGCGGTGTTTTGGTCCAGATCCTCTGTATGTGGGTCATGGTGTCATTGGAATTTGTCAAGCAGATGTGTGGTGTTACCTGATCGTCAAAGTTATTCGCGTTCGCATCGGTATCTGCATGTTCCCGTTGTCGCATACGTACGTTGTTTGGCAGGTCATCTGCACTGAGGTTGACGATGATGCACGTTGTTTTTTTGTTTTGTTTTTGCGGCAGTTGGTTTTATTAGGGACGCAATAAAAATAACACCCCTACAAAATGTTCATCTTTCGGTGTATTAGTCCAAATCCCCTGTATATGGGTCATGCTGTAATTGAGATATTGCAAGCAGATGCGTGATGTTCTCTGGTCGTCAATGTAACGCGCGTTCGCATCTATATCTGCATGTTCCCGTTGTCGCATACGTTTGTGGTTTGGCAGGTTCTCTACACATAGTTGGACGATGATGCAAGGTGTTTTATTTTTTCGGCAGCTGTTTTATTATGTATGTAATAATTTCAGAAATCACCCCTGCAAATTGTACGTTTCACAGTGTATTGGCCCATGTCTGCATATGGTGCCCGTTGAGGTAATTGGGTATAGTTAAGCAGATGCGCGATATGTGCAAGAATTTTACGCGCGTTTGCTTTCTACCTCTTATTCAACAAGTTTATCCGTACTACTTTATGTACCAGCATCATGGACCCCGGGATTCACCCATTAACACTGTGTCATGCTACCTTATGGCTTCACACTAGTTAAAAACTTATCGCACAGTTCATCATCAACAGCTGTGTGTTATCGTATGTGGGACATGGGAACCGACATCTAATGTTCCACTAATGACCCTGTCAATCAAATACCTCCTGTCGCCGTTTGCAATGAAGCGTGTAAGAATTCTCGTCCCAAATGAAGTTTAGCCATATTATATTCCCGGACTTCGACTAAGAAACATCAAGGTCCTATTCCGTATTTCATACTTATTACGTCCATAACAGAAACATGTTAAATACTTGGTGCGTTTGTCAGTCTGCCTGTCGGTCTTGTAGGTGTGTCTGTGTGTGAATGTGCCTGTGTATTAGAGTAGACCATCCGGTAACTTATCGTCACCATATCTTTTTGACTTTGGCCACATGTTATCTCACAATCCATACCTGTTTAGTAAGATTCACATGGCACAGAAATATTAGGCAACTTTAGATACAACGATATATCTAACACCATGAAAAGAATCATATAGGATATAAGCACAACGTCACACACCAAAGAAGACAAAATAAGCAACATATACCAGACCGACGTCACAGACTATGTTACCTACGGTCACTTGTTTATCTTATAAATATGTGGGGTAAATACTATAGGGGACGGTATCTTCTATCATCTCTATCGCACGATCTCCCAATGACATATCAAGTACAAGTATGACCTAGTTGACCTCTTTGACCCCATCAGTCGTACGATGTTATGACGTCATAGCAAACTTACACCCATGACAGGACACACTTGTACCAGTTTGGCGCCTACTGTAAAGGGTTGAATATTTGCGGTGATTTTATGTTATGTCTCGCGGTAAGCTCTTTCATCGCCAACTTTCTTTAAACAACTGCAAACATTTCATCTTTTACAGTAAATCCCTGCATTGCAGTTTCAATCGCAAAATTAAAGCCACCGCAAACGTTTCACATTTTACAGTAAAACACTGCATGGACGTTTTATCCAGGAACTTTGAAGCCACTGTAAACACTCTATTTTTTCTCCACGAAATTAAACCCCTGTGAATATTTTTTCCTCCTTTACAATATTACTTAGATAACCCCCATTCATACCCTCACACCATTTTACACCAACTGTTAGTGTTACGTTACGCAGTGCAGTAGTAGGTATTTTCCAGCTGCAAAAACCTAGCTTGATGTCTGTTTCTCATTGTAACTCCCTGTCCCCCGTGGTGAGATGGTACTGATCCGTGCATTCCTTACACATCAGTGTGCATGGATCAAACCATGTGTCAATGCAATCCTCCTGTTTGTACTTGGACTTTTGTGGCCATGTTGGTTTCAAAACGGTTTTTGAATGCTCTCATGTACCAAGCACTAATAGGGCAAATGTTGATCCATATATGTGTGTTTAATTGTACTGTAATTAGCTGTTATACATGTAGAACTTACGAAAGTCGCTGTACTTTTGTCGTGTCAATAAAGATTATTATGTTTGAATAGCGGAAGGGCATCTTTTGGTTGGGGCTGCACTCGTTTTTACGGAAGGGGTGTAACCTTGGGGATCCAGTGTTCGAGGAGTTGCTAGTGGGAGGGCTAGTAACCCCTCCCTGTAAAGACATACTTACTTAGTATCCTACTACTGTAACAACTAGGCACAGCCTTGAGCGACATTCGTGAAACTTATCAGCATTCAGTTCTATCAATTAGGCCTAACCACGTAACCTACGTAAAAATGAATACAAACTTGCTACTAATACAATTTCATTAATCTATTATTTTATCAGTAAAAAAGTTGCTATGGAGTTTATCGGAACAAAATCTATAGAAGCTATTGTCCCGTGTGGACTCTTCTATTGTTAGTTGGTTATGGATATAAATGGTTAGTCACTTGGAGAGTTGCATGGCAACTTTTAAGACAATAGTGTATTGCTAATTTACGGCTAACAATGTGATGAAATTAACTTTTTTTCCTTAGTGTGGGCAAGGAGATAAAGATACCCCTTCTTTTAACAATAGACTGGTTACTTTTTACACACATTTGTTTAGTACCTGAATGCCAGCCAGTTTTGATAGTCTCTACCAGATTGAATTATCCGGCTATTATACTTTTTTTTTATAGGGAGAATAATTTGGCAGAGAAGCTTTGCTACCAGATGAGTTGACCGGTCGCGCATGAACCTTAGCATTGTCTGACTCCCCTGGACAATTCCCGATTTTTCCCCGGAGTTCTACGAGCCCCGCACCCCCGTAGGAAGGCCTGGTAGAGACTACTATTTTCAGTGCTGATGCACAAGCCAGTCCCTCTGTTCTAGAACCAACATGCCCGAGGCCGCCAAGAAATTTCACCACGGCCCAGTTATAGTCTTATAGAGATTAGGGGTAAAAAATCCCGGCTTTAGTATTAAAAAGAACGTAATTGTCAATGTCAATAGTTGTAACTCAAACCAACCCCGTAAAATTTCCCGGTGTGCGTTAATGAACTGGGCGGGCGGGCTACTCTCCTAGCACCGTAGAGATAGCGGCGAGATCCCGATGATATTATTAGTAGGCTAAGTTTTGTAACGTTCTTTAGATCCTGGTAAAAGATGTCTCAGTGTTTGCAGAGTTTATTAGTTTAAAGGGGCATCAGACGAGAGGAGGTCATACCCTCGCGGATCCTCGGACAGTGTTATGTGACCAAACATCCACTTTGTACGTGACACATACTGTAAATGCATTTAATTTCGCGGGGATTTAATTTCGCGTTAGCGGGAAAATGGAGAGTTCGCGGTAGTGCCAAACAATGTAGTCACATACTGTAATGAGAAAATTTTCGCGGTGGTTTAAAGTTCACGGTGAGACTGCCACGCGAAAACGCGAACATGAAACCACCGCGAACATTTCTGCATTTACAGTATACCATAGCCTGGTAACCATACCATCGTGAACTCCCCGGTATCTCTTCGGTGCTGGGAGCGTTGCCCGCCCGCCGAGTTCGCTAGCGCACGTCGGGGAATTTTCAACGGGGTTGGTTTTAATTGCTTCCATAGGCCAGCAAGGAGAAATTAAAATTCCGGGTGGAAAAATAGGTTGTCAGAAAAAGACGTCTTCTTAGTAGGACTTGGACCTAGGCATATCACCCCTTATATCCGGCCCGCTTAGAATGGTTACCAAGTCAGCCAAATACAACATTCACACTATTTCGTCGCGCAATTTTTAAGTGTCGTACGATTTTCATACTGCCAAGTTAGAAATTATACAATAGGCCATCGGAAGTGATCTACGACAAGGTTTTCCCTTACAAGACTACCGAATCTCGTACGACTAATACACGACGCTCGCACGACTCGTAAACCTGTCGTATTTGACGGAGATTTATGTCGATCTTCACTGTACCACCACAATGCCACGTTCTTTTCAAGCCTTTCACATTTGTACACACATAAATACAGACCCAATTTTTAACTATTGACAGACAAGGAGGCATTGTTATCTGCAGACGCCAGGCCAAATAAAATACGACCCAAACAACGCAAACATTCAGCCGTAGTGTAGGTCTGTATCAAGGAGCGTAAGAAAAACTTAAAAGTCTGAGCGACGTCTTACCAAGTTTCTTCATGAATTCCTCGAAGTTTTCGCTGCTGTCAAGCTTCCATGTTCCCGAGAGATCGACCGGCATGGTGAAGAAGGGTTGTTCGGTGTTGGATGCGGGGAAGGCCGAAGAGGTTGTGTGGTGGCTACGATGGTCGAAGTCCGGAGACGAAGTGAGAGGGTCTTGTAGCGACGACGTGGGACGAAAGAAAGGGGGTGGGTCCGGGTGGAGGCTGGGAAGGGGGTGTGGTCGGGCGATTATTTGAACTTTGCCCTCAAGGGCCAAGAAAATAACGGTGCCGTGTCAGTCAACTGGGAAAATAGGACGGCAAGGGCAAGGAATATTCCATTCGTTAGAAACTGTGGGGTTGGGTGCCTTTCCCACAATTTTGTAATGTGATCATGAACAAAATTAAATTCCATAAATGTAGATATAAATTTGGATGTGTCAATAAAATCAATACCCCACTTCTTACATTTAATATAGACTTTTCCGATATTATTTCAATATGAATCTAAAAATGGACGAGTCTAATGTTGGTCATACGGTTGTCACGCGCTGCACATACAGTACTACAGTGTACATAGGGGGCAGTAGGAGAGATGGCCTTGTTAGATATCTACTGCATCCGTTTCTACATATATTACAATTGTATGGCATGACTTAGATTCTTGCCAACTGCCCCTGCGTAGTCATTGCTAGGCTTTGGTAATCTCAAATACAGCCTCTTCCAGGCATTCAATTTGGGGAATGCCTACCGACTACAGTAGTCTCTTGCAGGCTCTCTGAGAATGGCCAATTGATGTAACATGTGTATATGTATGAGTGAAAATATAGAGAATAGCAGTGTAGTAGTTAGTAGCATAGTGATATATTGTAGTAAGTAATTATAAACTGTCAGTGACTTCGTCTGTCTAGCCTATTTACAGAACTAAACTTCGTTTTATGTGCTCAACGAGTCCATTAGCATTACATTAGCTAGCGCTGCGTTATAGCGTTAGCCTAAATCTCACTCTTAGCGCCCAGACTGCCTGATTTTTAGTCCCCGGCTGCGAGAGGTTTTTAACACAGGCTTAGTCCCATGAAGTCTGAGAGACAGGCTATGTATTATATCAATCACTGAAAGCTTTTCTTGTCTTTTTTTCGTGTAGGGATGGAATTAATAGTTAGGGTTAGACACTCTGCTAATATTCTGTTATAGTCATTGAAACGATGTTTATGGTCGTCTCGGGGTGCTTTATTTGACCATGTATTGTATGCATATATTTGAGTGCTTGTTTAGGCCACATTGCCTTAATTTGTTGGATGCCATCCGCGCGCATTTATTTTCGCCTGTTCTCTCAGAAAAATGTGTCACCCAATATCAACCAGAATTTCATGTTTACCGGAGGACCTGCTCTCCAGGGTAGGGGGGAATGGCAATACAAACACGATTGAAATGGCGACGATTATCTCACGCAGTCTTACTTGAGGTGAACATAAGACAAACCAAGCCTGGGAAAGAAGGCTGCCATGACGAATATCAATAAAGAGAGATTAAAAAGTTTTCTATGTTTTCTGTTATCTCTACGTTGTTGCCGTACACAGTCTTGATGGTGACAGATTGCACCGTTACACCGCCTATGTTGACACAGTTGTCTACATTCCGTCAGCGTTACATAATGCAGAGTCCATGGTCCACTTGTGTATGGCGGGACCAATGAAAAACATCGTACACGTACACGTACACATGTGTGTCGATTACACATTGGTAACCCTGTAAATATAGTGTAAGAGAACGTTCAGTTACTTTTCTTTGAATGCTTATGTCTCGTTCTCAAATAGTTCATTGTATTATTCTTAAATAAAAGAAGACAAGTTTTACTATGTATTTGTCAGTACATGTACACATGTGTGTCTATTACACATTGGTAACACTGTTACTATTGTGTAAAAGAACTTTCAGTTATCTGTGTTCCAATTCTTTTGTCTCGTTCTCAAATATTTTATTGTATTATTCTTTAGTAAAAAGAAGACAAGTCTTACTATGTATTTATAAGTATATACGGTACACATGTGTGTCTATTACACGTTGGTAACACTGTTACTATTGTGTAAGAGACCGTCCAGTTATTTGTGTTCCAATTCTTTTGTCTCGATTTCAAATATTTCATTGTATTATTCTTCGATAAAAATAAGACAAGTTTTACTATGTATTTGTAAGTACATGTACACATGTGTGTCTATTACACATTGGTATTAAACACTTTTACTGTTGTGTAAGAGACCGTCCAATTATTTTTCGTTCTCAAATGTATTATTATATTATTCTTTGATAACAAAAGGACAAGGTTTATTACGTCTTTAATAGTATTCCATTTTCAGATACATTTCTAAAACGAAGTTTTGAATGATTACGAGTCCTCAAGAAATGTGGTACAGCCAGGGACGTTTAAAATGCATTTTTTGACTATAAGAATAGGAGGCTATTTCTCATTAGGCTATTTCTCATTAGGTGCAGTTAATATCAATTCTGCTAGGAGGCGCGAACACAACGTGTAACAAAAGACCAGCAAGGTGAATATGCCAGCATGTTCATCACATAGCTTTTATTCTTTAAGAAATGAACAGAATATGAAAATTGATATATTCTCCCTTTTCTTTACAACTTGGCAACCGATCATATGATCATATCATAAACATTTGAAATATAAATTCACTTATGAAAGTATACAAGTGATTATATCATAATTCTTATATGATAATTCCCGAGATGACACATTCTAGTTTCATTTCATATCGACATTTTAAACAGTAGATTAAAAATTCAAACGTCATATCTTACATAGTGTGGAATGGTTTGTATAATGCCTATGTCTCCTCAACTCTGATTGGTCCATAGTTATCAGCATTGTGATTGGTTCCGAATTTGCACCGTTCTAATAATCAATAGAAAGTTGGACTTTTGAACCCTAAATATGATTTTTGTCTTTGCAACAAAAATTTTTAAGGTATTTTTCTCATACTTACGTCACTCCAGTTTGATCAAAAGTAGAAATCTTGTAATTCTTCAAAGACAGCACTTTGTACATAATTATTAGATAAACATTTTTTGCACCTCCTCAATAACATTTGATGCTATAGCTAGTCGAAAAGGCAAAGCAAGTTCATAGATTGCTTTCTTATATATACTAATATTTTAACACTCTTTCAATTGCACTTTGTAGTACCTTTTTTACCTTAATTTACTGATAAGACGTGATAAAGAGTTTTTACAGTTAGTGCCAAACTAATTCAACTGCCTGGACGGTATGGGATCATTAAACATGCAAATACATACACCAAAAAGTAGTTACTCACGCAACTGGATATGGTTTTGAAACGGTCAGACGTTTCGGATAGAATCCACTATCCTTCGTCAGTGACACCATTATCACAGTGTCACTGACGAAGGATAGTGGATTCTATCCGAAACGTCTGACCGTTTCCAAAACCATATCCAGTTGCTTGAGTAAATACTTTTTGGTGTATCTTATTACCAGGATGTCCAACCTACGTGTCATACATATACATGTATATGGTCAAGTGGAATTTATGTACGTAGTTAAATGATAATGATAAAGATATGATTATAAGATGGTTGAAAAGAAAACAAAACGATTCTTCTAAGAACCTAGATAAAGACTTGCTCTGTATTTCTTCTTGGGTATAGTTACTGTAATAAAGCTTACTTGTCAGAAAGTAACCTGTCCAATTTTAACGTCACATTTCCACAAAGGAGCCCGGTTCGGTAGTTTTTAGGAACGGAAGTACAGTATAACAGACAGCAAAGAACACAAAACAGACCAACATTTTACGGTATGCCTTGTACATATTTATAGGCATAAACTTAAATCCATCGTATCTACAAACAGCTCGGCCTGGCTCCGAGTAGGCAATGTTTGCGATTTGAAATCGGAAAATAAATTTGTTTATCAAGAGTATAGTTTTTTATTACACAAATTAAGCTCATGACAATTTTTAGAATGTTCTTGTGTTTAGTTGTCTTTTGCATTACACGTTTCGTTCATGAAAGCTGCCAGGCTGCGCCCCGGTTTGGAAATGTGACCGAAGTATATACAGTTGTTCTGTCTCGCTTACATAGTCCGGCTGTGGTTCAAGTGAGAGAGTCCATGTAGTGTATCTGGCTGTGCGGGGGGTTGACGGGTTGGACGTGTTCGGCTTGTGGGAGGTTCATCATAGAGATGTTCCGTTCTCCTTTCTGACAAGAGGAAACAGCACAGTTGGCTTAGTTTTTCGTGATACGTACATAAATAGTAACTATGTACACAAATGATTACTTAGAATGATAAACAGACTCATGAAGACATTTCTTTGTTATAGAAATAGATTAACTCATCAGAAATACAATTAGAACTATTTCTACTAACACATTTTCACACGTACACGTAAAAAGAAATTCAGTGTACTAAAATGTACAGAATGATCCGATAATGCATGATGTGGGAAAATCAACATACAATACCACACTGACATGGCCATAGGAGGTTTATATTTTTTTGAAGAATTTAAGGGTTGTCCTCTGTGTTTTATGGTATTTCTTGATCTGTAAGGCTTTTGACGAGAACAGAAGACAAACTGTTCCTTGTCCTACGAAAACATTCTATTTAGCATCTGAAGTTACAATGAACTAAGGAAGTAACAAAAAATCATGCAAAGCTGTCAACAATTTTTGAAATTAACGAAATGTATACGTAGACTTCCAAGTCGATAAAAAAAATTCAGAAGTTGCTCTGAAAGAATTGTTTACCTGTTGTTTCCTCTGACGTAGTTTCTGCACCGTCTTCGCCAGAACGAAAATTAGCAGCACATTCGCCACCACCGATGTCAGCAGAATCACCACAAACATTGCTATATTCACATAGAACATTAAATTTGGGGTAGAGACAAATGCATAGATTGCCGTGTTCCAAAATATGATATTGAATCCTGGTGCTGGTGTAGGGACCGCAGCTCTTTGACCCCCATTGACATTGATTTCCTTGATGATGTCGACAGCGATAGAGAGTCCGCTGGCCGTTATGCCGGCGTTGACGAGCTGCAAAAGCAAGGCGACAACTGCGACGACAACAAAGACCGTGGTGACGAACTGTGAAGAAAGTCCGAAAAAATTAGTTAGTACATTCATCATAACAGCATCCCCAAATCAGGGAAACATAATGTCGAATTCTTAGATGTTTGTCATCCCTGGTCATGGCACCAGAACGAGGCATCTGGGTATTCTGATATATTGCAGACATAAGTATAACATCTTCGTGAGTGCATTTCACATACACAAATTTTAAGTGTTTCTGGTTGTCCAACCGACCCTAGCAAAAACCTACCAACTCTAGCTTTTATCTTGGGTCTTAGGTCCACCACTGTGGCAAAGGACCAAAATTTATTATCTGAATAGTTATAAAAAGTTTAAGATTTTCTTACAAATCTCCTATATTTTACACTTTATTGACAGATTGCGACTTAAATAGAATTGTGTGAGAATGTGTAGTTAAGTACCTTAGACGGATGTTTGTTGTTCACAATGGCAAGACCTCCCGTCGCAACGACCTGTAAAAGATCAAATCTTTCAGCAAGAATCTTTATTATTACATTTAAAAGCACTAGTATATAGTGTCCAAAGTTTGCATAGCTTAGCAAAAGGACCAACTAAGAATTCCTCAACTTTGCTTCTTGTTGTACCTTCTGTTTGCTCTGAAATCATGCTTCTATTAATTTTGCAATTGCCACAAAATTTCTATTACTTTTTGATTAACATCTCCTTTGCAATTGATTCTTATGAATTCGGATTTTTTCCCTGCCTCCCTGCCTGGTCCCCCTTATAACAAAATCTATCTACTTACACATAGTCCACTCCACAATGGAGCCCCGGCCATGGCGTGCCACGTCATACAGAAGAACAAGCCGACGGTTCCGACCACAATACAGGCCACACCCACTCCGATCAGCCAATAGGCGAGCGTCGCGCTCAGGAAGATAACTTCGTCTTCCGTCGGGTCTTCGGACTTTTCCGGATACTGCGACTGCGCAGTAGGATACGCTTTCGGTTTCTGACGATATTCCTGAAAAAGACATAATTCATATCGGTGAATAATCATTTATGACAAATTTTGGCGATTTTAGAAACTATTGGAAAAAACGGATGGATGATTTGAATTAGAACAGAAATATTTGGTTAAATGTTTGATATAATTTGACTGACCTCGGCAAAAGTCGACTGTCCCTCGGGATGACCTCGGTCTTCATCGGAGATGTCCTCCAAAGACTTCGGCCGTCGGACACCCCCAGGTTTTGGTGTAGGCGGGTTGTACGTTCCATGGTTGAAGGACCGCTCCAGCGATTCTTTCGGTGCATACGAAAACCCTCGGTTCGGCTTCTTCGCCGGGATTTCGTAGCCGTCGTTTTGACTGCTTCGGGAGTTTTCGTCGTCCGATTGGTAGGAGTCGTCGCGCGGTCGGTACCGAGAGGACGCGTCGGAGATGTATCCATTCTCTCGCTCGGGGTATGGGCCAGCTTTTGGTACAGGTCGGTAGGGGCCCTCTGGAACGCGGGGTGTGCTGGTGTTCTGGTACGGGGGTTCTCCTCTACTGGAGGGATCCGGTGGGTAGTCGGGACGGAACCCTGGAGCAACGCCGCCTTGCGAGTATGGGTGGCTGTGCATGGGTTGCCCACGGCGCTCGCCAGGTGGCATGTCATGACCACGACGGTCACTAGGTGGCGCTTCATTCCTACCGTACGGGCCATCGGTTGGAAATCGTGGCCCCCATGAGACGTCGTCCCTGTCGTATGGAGACCTCCCGCGTGGTGGCTCACCCGGTCTGCGATGATCGTTCCTATCGGACTCGAAATCTGACGGAGCTCTTGGGTCGAATGGCGTGTTCTTCCGCGCGTTGCGCTGTTCTTGTGGTGTGAACCGACGGTTTGGTGGAACTTGTTCTTTGGGAGTAAATCGCCTCTGCCCTTGGTTGTAATCACGTGTAGGCAATGCGTCGTCTTTGGGCGGGAAGCGGCCGTGGTCCCTCTCGTCCCAACGATCTTCCGGGTTGTACCTAGGTGGTGGCCCGCTTGGTCTACGGCTTCGGGGTTCTTCAGGTCGGAAGCCTCTGTAAGGGTCGCCTGGCCCTTGAGCTCGTTCTCTGGAAGGATTCGTTTCTCGTTCCCGAGGAGGATATCCACGACCGTTGGGACTGTACCTGTGATCACGTGGATCACCTGGTCGACGCCTTTCGACGTCAGGTGGGCTCATTTTACGCCGGTTGATTGGTCGGTCTTCTCCGACACGTGGTCGGCCTATGTCGGTACGGTCATTCAGTCGGTTTCGTTCGTCGTCTGCTCGGCCTACGTCGGGACGGTCGGTCGGTCGGTTTCGTCCTACATCGGGTCGGCCAATTTCGGGACGGTCCTTCGGTCCGTTTCGTCCCATATCGGGTCGGCCGAGTTCGTTGGGATCATAGCGTCGGTTTCGTTCGGCCTCCGGTCGGCCCGACTCCCGAGGCGGTTCTCTCCTATCGTGGCGAACCGGGCGTCTCTGTCCGAAGTCCGGCTGACGTCCGTCCGACTCATACCCGTCGTCATGCCTACCTCCGGTAGGGGATCCCTGGCCCCACCCCCCCATCTCCTCACCCCCTCTTGGTCTCCCCCTTTCCCTGGCTCGAGGTTCGTCCCGATCGCTCGGTTTATCACCCACGCCGTGCCGACTTCGGCTCTCTTCGTAATCACTCGGAATCGGGCTGTACGGCTCCGACTGGTTCAGCCCTCCGCGAAGCCGTCCAGGTCCGCTAGGCGGCTCTCCTGCAAAGCGCCAGGCTTTGGACGGTCCGTTAACGTTCCTGGCTGGAAGTGGAGGTCCTCCCGGAGATTTAGCGAACAGTCCCCAATTGTCACCACCACCACCACCCCTTTCGGGGGAAGATCGCCAGAGTCGGCCCCGTTGTGCGTTGGCGATGCGCTGAGATTCCTGGTCGGAGTCATCATCCGAGTAGTCCGACGGGGGAATGACCGGTCGACTCATGACCTCTGTCTAGCCTCTTGAACTTTGACCAATCAGAAGGTAGCAACCTGTGATCGACAGTCAATGGCTGTTAATAATTGTCAAAACAGCCTTTCCACTTCTTGCTTTGTTTGATCACCGGTTAGATTTTATTTGCCGTACTAATTCTCTTTTGCTGTACATGTCTTTCCGGATGTAGTGGGCATCAAACTGACTATTTTTATGATTATCATTAAACTAGCAGGAAAAAAAAGTCGTTAAAAATAAGCATCATAATCAAACAACAAATTGAAGATCTCTACACCACCTTGAAATATTTAGAGTTTTTGGGGGTTTCTTAATTCCTTCCTAGCCAACACAGACGTTACATCTGTTTGTAGTGTGTACCCGTTCGAAACAGATTGATACTGAAAAGTACAATCTGCATAAATACAAGACACTTTTTTAATCCACTCAGACTGAAAATCAAGGATCTATACTCTTATCAATAAGTGCGGTGGGTTCGTCTACGTGCTAGAGATGTAGCTCTCCTAAAACACGGGACCTTCATTTAACATCTTATTCGAGCGACGCCCCTAACCGTAGTTATGTACTCATCTGCACTTTAGTCGAGTTAGGAAATATGATAAATGAATAAACTTTATCGCTCAGGATTGTACTGCAGGATACAACGTATGGCAACAGCTACAAAACTACGTACATATAAGAACAACAAAATATTTTCAAACATTATAAGTGTTACAGCACAGTCATGTATGAGTGATCTGGTCTCGCATTTGGAAAGATGTACAAAAACTGATCTAGGTAAAATATGTAGATCATATGAGTTTGACATTTTAGCATTATATGGAAGATATCGGTCTGCGTCCCATGTAGGGAAAAATTTGTTTTTTTAATTAGTTCTAATAAAAGTTCTGGAACAGGGCTTCTGCCTCTTTACTGTAAGTAGGACAGGTCATGGAAAAGTGGAAACTGTCTTTGTCAAAGACTGTTCAAAGACACAAAAACGGGACCTGTCAGGGATTTGAACTCAGTACTTCTAGGTTTTGAGTCAAGAACCCTGACCACAACTCGACTGTGTCTTCAGTTTATAAAAAGGTCATAGTGTATCGCTCTAGGACTTCTGAGAAGGCTAAAGTCTGTTGCCTTTGCCCGGCTACTGAGTTACGATGTTTGTCTTCCAGGCCAGAGGTGTGGCATTGAGTGTTTGCTTTACAGTTACAAAGGGTGGGGGAATAAACAAAAAGCCTAACCGCTGAAACAATACTCGCACGTCCTGGTTGAAACTATAGTGGCCGACAGGAGCTTGAAACTCCTTGTAGCTGTCAGAGCTTTACGTAAATATAAAGAGCGCGAATAAGAACTTTTAACTACTTTACGTGTTGTTGACATCGACTTTTGAAACTGGGTCAAGAAGTTGGGTTGTCGAAACGAGTTGTGTGTTTATTTATTCTTATTTATTCATTCCTTTTGGCACGGTTGGGTAGCCTCATCATATCAGGTTGACTGACTTTCAAGAGAGGCAGACATAGATTCAAAAGAAAATAAACAATGATATGACAATAGATTATAAATAAATTTTGTTGTTTTTTCGAGGCCAACGTGTTTTGAGCAAGATTTACTGTTATATTAATGCCTTCAAAGAAGATATTGTGAAAAAAGAATGCAAATTGTGGAACAAATTCAATTTGCGTAATATCTTTTGGGGGCAAATTTCCCCAGGACGCACAGTTCGGGTGGTTTTTGAGTTTCTTCGCCACTGTTTGGCATCGCTCGTATCGGACTTCATGAATCCAATCACAACGTTAAAAGTTTACGTCCTATAGTATATATTCGAGTAGGACTCACTGGACTTCGCCAGGCATTCACGATAACCTGGCTAAAATCGGTACAATATATTGCATTTAATTAAAAATGTTTTAAGTCTTATTTCCGAGAATGTCTTAGCACAATGTAATCGCTGCAATTTTTTTATCAATTGATAATCATTCATTTTTTTTATCTATAAGCAACAATGTGATTGAAAAAAAGGTTTAAAAAAAACTTATCTCGTATATAATTGCATTTGGGCGTTGCTGAAAGACATTCAGTGTGCGACCATTCATTTCTGTAAAGAGATGTTACATATTTAACCCGTGTGTGACTACATCAATGTGGCCACAAAGAATTTTTTCGCAAATTGAGCAAATTTGACGCAATTTCCCAGCGTAATCTGGCACAGTCCATCGTTAGATACCTACTCCATGGCCTACACAAATATTCCAAGGCTGAAGCCATTTGCTCAGGGCGAAACTTTCGCGCCATACTTAGCCCCGAAAGGCCCGTATCCTAGCAACCGGCTGTCGCACGATGAATGGACGATAGTCTCTTAGATATATATACTATGGGGCCACATGTATAAAAGGGGGGGTTCTACTACGCTTATTGACAAAGTATGTCGTCCTTTCCCTGTCATCGCACTAATTTTTGATCAGTGGACTATTGCAACATATTGAGTTTACTGTGGAAATTTTTAAAACTTATTTCATACAAACAACGTGTAGAGTAATTAGATTGGAAGCAACAAATGTATTGGTATGTAGATGTACAATTTCAACTAACAAATGATGACAGTGATATTGAATGATATACGCTTGCGACGATAGATTCTTTTCCTGTCTTTTAAGATATTAAATTAAGGAGAAATATTAGTTATAATGTGTAGATATACAAAAATGAAACTAGTGTTACCTGTTTTAGTCTGCACAAAAAGTGAATAAACGTATCCTTTTATTCACGGGGAAACAGTGAAACAGCTTTAAAAGATGGCAAACAAAATGTCAAACTGTTACATTAACTTGCTAAATCTATGTACCTTAAAGTTAATAACGGCTGTGTTTTCATACATTTCCATCGATCAAAATTCCTCTGCCCCTCCCATTCATCGTATAGATTCGTTCTTTCCAAATACAAATATCATAATCGATGTTTAAAATACACACAACAGGACTAATATCAGATTTATTGATCTACTCGCAACCTGTTGTCTACGATACTTTCCCAGTGCAAAAACTAAAAATAGATCTAACAATTCAGTATGTTTCATACGTATTTTGTACACAAACGTCGGTGAAAGTGTTGGAATTCGAAAACATAAGTTTTATACAGTGGCAGGAATAGTTACAAAGACTACTCAACTTTCAAGACAAAACTGTGTCACCGTATCAACTCAGTAAACTACGTGTGTTTAGTTTTTCTCGCCAGCCATAGCTAAGTAAATATACGGCGCGCCATTTGTGAAAGTTTGGGGACTTGAAAAGCAAATGCGCACGGGTAACTTAGCATGGTTGTGGAGCGACTATGTACAACGAGTGCCTCGAATGCTTTCGTAAAGTCTACAAAGTTCAGCATGAATATCACGTTAGCTACTATGCTAGAGTTAAGTGTTTGTTGGTAATATTATCCAGCCTACCTGTTGAACTGCAACTGTTGGCTTGTGCTTCGTCGTCTTTATGTCAGTCTAACGTTTCCTCCTTTGTGGTCTTCTGGGGGGTTTCCAAAAACCCTAAAGCTTTATTATATCTATCATAGATAGTGCTACACACGTAACAACAAGCGTTGCTACGCTACCTAATTTTATCTAAGCCTTTTGAAGAAAGGGTTTAAGCATAACAATCTGCAGAGATTATGTAGAGAATTTATTTCGGTAACCCCAATGCTAGGCCTCAGTCTGTGACGTCACAGGACACAGTTCAAGTGTGGCCTTGCAGTGTTTCTCACCCGCGAATGACGAAGTATTTACCAGAGATCAGCAAAGTTCAACTCTCTGAAGTTAGCGCCTACATACCTTTGCGTATACGTGTGAAAACACCATAAGCCACCACTGCAAATGGACCAACTTAAACAGAGGGGGGTGCATAAACAATTTGCAGGGTGGGGGCGTCTTAAACTTGTTTGATAATCATGCAATGAAATTTCGATAGATGGATTTAATGTTATGTTTCGTCTTTTCAGTTCCTATAATCGACCGTTTGTTTTAATATGTTGTCGACGAGCGGTACAATGTCCAACAAGCCAACCTACGAAAACACAATGGTGTTGAACTTTCTCACCAGGCATGTGCCATAACTGCAAACAAACAACACAGAAAATATTGAAAGCCATCCATGTGGTCTGTGAACCTCTCTATATATTTCGTGGTTGCATAAATGTGCCTTATGATAAAATAATGAATAATATTTTGAGCCGATGTCTATGGGTTGATCTTAATAAAGAATTTAGGAATTCGAGAGTAAAAGTGAGTGAATAACTTGTAATTTGAACTAATGTTTGTTTTGCACTTTATTTCTTTTTCAGAAAATACTCACATTGGCACTGAAAACGCAACCGAAAGCTCAAGGAAATGGACAAGTGGCTGTGATATCTCTCGACGTTTTTGGAGCTGGTGAGTATTTACTAGTAGTTTGCATCCAATTCAATTCAATTTCACACAAGCTAAACTGCAGTTTCAAAATAAACCGATAGGTGGCAATGCTGCACAAGGCTTACCGTGCAAACTGTACAAACACCCCAAACTATGTTATGTTCGGCTTACCTAGTTGCAGCGCTATATATTCCGACATAATGACGATAAAGATTTCATAGAGAGAAAAATGTTCTGACTCAAATATATTGTAGAAAATCCCCAATATTATAGCTGTAAACGATATGACGAATAAGATGAAAGTAAATCAGCTGTTTATTCTACATAACCCTAGGTCTGTTTCCCACATTTAGGTTTAGGGGTTGCTGAACTCTCGCTGCGACCTAAAATGGATCTGTGGACCCCCTTTGAAATGAACGTAAAAGTATATGTATAACGCTGAAGACAGCAAAACACATCGTGTGTATAGAAAACAAATTTTCAGTAATGACTTAGCCCATAACAAAATGCTATGATAAATAGAGATATAGTTTTGGGTGTGTCTGTTTGTGTATCTGGATTTTTATAGTCATCATAATTAGAGATTACCTTTGGATGGATTACGATGATATTTTAGGTATGGGTAGGTCAAGGATGTGTCCATTTGATGAATTAGTCACTGGTTCCCCCGACTCGTCCTCTGGACTTCTTGTAATTTTCTTCTTGTCAAAAACAATGACTCTTACCTCCTGCAAAATCTATATCGACGAGTAGCACCGAATGCGAATCCTGTACATTTAAACGAAGTGAAAGAAATGTGACTGCGAAATAAAGAACGTGCCCATTGATATTAAACATTGATTTACTTTATCATTCGGTGAATGTCACACCATCCCGTGGCCTTTCAATGAAAAGTTTACAAATCCCCAACCGACCAATAGAACCACTTGTTTTAGAGCACTGACGTCAAACCGAAAGTGTAGCGTATCATGGACTCGCTTCCATCGTGCGATTGCATTTTCCCCTATTTCACGGGCTACAGTTCCATTTACGTGCACCCAGAGTTTTACGTCTTTGCTGTACGCTTCAGTGATAATTTCATCAACGACGACATCTTTCACAGCACACGCGAGTATTGTAAAACTAGGTTGGGTGGGCGAGATAGAATTTCTGCCTTGCAAAAAGAGGATTGATGTGTTCCAAAATTCGTATTTTCCCAGAACTATCGTAGAGTTGAACTTGTTATCACCAAGCACAGTAAGGGCATCTTCTTTGGATAGTTTTAAAGAACGCTTGCAGATAGATGTGCAAAAGTTAGGTGTGACGGATCGTTCAGTGTAACATAACTGCCGTGTGCCTGCAAAGCTGGTGTGTTACGCCAAAGGGCGGTTATACCGGCTATATAGATACAGATACAGATGCAGATACAGAAGAGGCTCAAAGACCCCCCCCCCCCTTCGCACAAAACAAAGAAGAACTTTGTTGCATGACAATTACAACAGATACAATGTATGGCAATCTGTATATACATAGGTGTTGAGCTTAATCTTCAAGCAGATCGTACAATGGCCAAAAGGTGTCCATTTGCCTTGCACGGTGGGTAGCGAAATACCTCCATAAGATGGCTTCCCTCCTCTGCAAGCTTTTGATACTATCTTAAACTACCGTAGGATCTGCTTGGAGATAAGTTGAGCTATATGATGTACTATGCAAGTATCGAACAACTAATCACGAAGGCACAAGGACACAACACAGAACAGAACGTCGCTGTTCTTGACAAAGATCTGATGGCTTGATCACATCAGATCCCACTTCCCATTCTCAATGAAGATCAGGTGAAAGGTCCCAATTAGATTCCTGTGCCGTGGGTGGATTTTGAGATTCAAGTTAAATGATCAATTAATTTTTTCACTGAAGGCTTACTTCTATGTTGGAGTTATGCATATCGCATCGCATTTTCTGTCATAGCTTTGACACAATCATTGTATCCTCAAATGGCAAATAAAGTTTACGAATAAGGAACGAAACAACATCAAACCTAAAACAACATCGGAAAGAAACTCTATGTAGAAACTCTTTTTATAAATTTGTCGAGAAGCTCTATTTCTTTGCGATCACTTCCCTGTACTGTTAGTTTACAGAATCCTACTCTTGCTATGGACGTAAGGCCACAGCAAGTAAATTTTATGGATAGTACTCCTCCTGAATTCAGAAATGAATGCCTTGCTGGTTTTTATATCATATTTTCTCACGTCCATTCCTGTTACAACGTTTATAGTGTCTATTTAGAACAATTGCCATTTTGTCTTTTTTACCCATATTTTTTTCGCCCTATCTTACTATTTTTGCAGTCTGCAGAGGATGTCATCCATAAAACCTACTTGCTGTGGCCTTAAATTTTGAACGCTTCCATGTACTGTTGGTTGATAGACATTCTGAACTTTCTCTAGAACCAATTCCCCTAAGAAAAATGCCATGAACCCTGCACAAGAGGCATTGCCATTTCCAATCGCCGTCCGTCTGGTGAGATCGAAAGGGTGGCTTTCTTGACATCTTCCTTTTATTGCCGTGCAAATGGCAAGGGTATAAATGTGACCCCAATAAAAATGGCGAGTGTCTCGAATAAAACCACTCGAATTTTAGAGCATTTACAACTCACCACAAAGTGGTGGTTATGATATATGACCGAGCATATTGGTGATCATACTGTTTTATATTTTGTTTATGACTTGGCTTATTGGGTTATTCGTTCATAGAAAGTTTATTGTTCTTTTATTCTTATGGCATCTTTCATGAATATCATATTGTTGATAGATTCTGCGCATTGATAACTTAGGTTTTGTTAAGCGAATTTGTGGCATTGCCTTTCAATCACCAAAATGATTATTGATATTAAGAATTATCAAAATACATTAGCACTTTTTTTACCAGTTCATTGGAATATGTATGCTATGTAAGGTATTCATAGGATGCTTGCACATGACGTCACAGTCGCCATATTGATTGGTTAACCTTGATGATTCACGCAAATACATGTGCAAATGTGTGATGTATATTTATGTGCTTTCGCTTGTTACCAGCAACTGTAATCTCATAAATGTTTCAAATTCAAGGTCAAGGCAACATAAGTTTTGAACCATCCAATATGGCGGACAATACTCACGTCATATCCACGTGAGTACAAATAATCTACAGACTGTTGAAAGCAACTTTGGGTGACGGTCTTCCTATCTGGTCAGGTGTAGCATCAAAAACTGTAACTTCAAAAACTGTCAAATAATCAGCCCAACATTGCTTGGGCGTTTCCAATTTCCCTTGAGAATCATAGACTCGTGTATAGTGGTGCGTACCTAAAGCCCGGACTTGGACTTGGACCTAAAAATGTTTAGGTCCAAGTCCAAAAAAAACCTAAATGTCCGGACTTGTGAGTCCGGACTTGCGAATAGCTATCTGTCACTTATATTCCCTTTTATTGTTCTAAACCATCTAAAACCTTCCATAGACAGTGAAATTTGCACTGGTAGTGGAAAAAGCCAAAAACATTTTGTGTTTACACTGGCTGTATATAAGTTGCATGTGTTTTTCACATTGCATTTCAGTTCATGCTAACATGCAATTTTATATGCACCATCCCCCCTCCCCCTAAAAAAACAAAACTTTCTAGCGTGCATAATACGCAATTATGGGTTCAGGTCTGGACTTTTAAGTCCGGACCTGAACCTGAACTGCTGGACTTGAGTCCGGACCTGAACCTGATTATGAGTTTAGGTACGCACCACTACTCGTGTAGCATGGTAATGTTCAAGAAAAAGTCTTTGGAAATTTCTGATGAAAGGCTCTCTTAAATAACCTTTAGCCCGGCTAACCCTATTCCTAACCCTATAACCTTAAACCCTGCGACCCAACAACGTTAACTCTACAAAGATGTAGTACGGCATCAATTATTTGGCAAGGCAATTATTTGAGGTGACACCGGTCGAACCAATTCTTGGTATCAGCAGCCAAGGGCACAACCCGCCGTACGTGCGATTTGTCCGTACGTTTTTTGTGAAGGCCATGGCCACGTCCGCCACGTATTTCTGAAAACGTGGGGAACGACTGTCAACGCACGTCACTTGCACGGTTGCGCAAGGTTCACACAAAGTTTTGTCTGCACGTAAAGTTCTACTGCGTGTCTTCGTGCTCCAAAATTCCCTACGATTCCCTACGAGTTTGTACGGAGGCGGTACTTACCACTTACGGATCCCAAAGGATTGACCACGTTTTGGCACGTAGACAGTGACCTTACCTAAAATCAAATTTAAATCGTTCATACATCTGCATTCGAGCATATTCTGACTTTGCACAAAGTATCGCAGACGTTCTTTGTGCACTTTTGGCACGTCCTATACCTCTTGCATTAACCTCGTCGCCCACCAGATATGACCCGACCCGTGCCTGCTGTTGCAGAGGATAATTTGCTTACCGGCGCTTTTCAGTAGAAGCAAACGTTGTAAGGGTGCATTGCAATTATATTGGCGGCAACTTACTACTTTGCGTGGGCTTGAAATTGCTAATTCCATACGGCGGGAATTGAAGAATCGTGCGGGTCATGGGGGTCACAATGTGTATTCTTCTGTCATTCTAGTGAGAGGTTTCTGTTAACTTTCTTGGGAATTTATTTCATAAACGTGTATTGCAGTAATAATATTTCACCGATCACTAACTGTCCATAGCTTGTGTCATGGTAAGGTGGTATGTCATTGCACTTAGGGCACCGGTGTGGTACTGCGTGGTTCGAAAGATTACTCAACGAATTTTTAGAGACAAAGAAAAAATTTTCTTACATTTCCGTCATACATTTACGTATTACACAATATCTAAATTTAAAAAATAATTAGCGAATATAACACAACAGTGCCACAGTGAACGAACTCCTGCAGTGCCGCACCGGTGCCCCAAGAGCAGTGAGATACCACCATTACCTCCTGCATGAAGGTTCATTTCCGACAGGGATACTGCTTTTGGTGGAATGTGCACATGTAAGTGTGTTCACACCTGTAACTCTGGATAGATTTGTATGACCTGTGGCATGTTAGTAGCTACTGATTTTTTTTTATTTTTTCATTTTTCTGATTAGTTTGAGTTCGACCGGTCCAGAAGAAATATTTGAATTTTGTGCACCCTGGCGATATTTTCAGGTACTACAGTATCAGAGTCCGACGCCCAATCCTGAAAGTGTTACAGTACAAGGACAGCTGGTCTCTCCGGCCAGGTATATGACCTCAATTTGGGAAACAGTCGGTATCGGCCCCCGTCACGATTGAGGAAAAGTTGATGTGCTCTGATGTAGATGACCTCTTTGAATCCTGTTCGGAGTATCTTCACCTTGTCAAAATCCACAAAATGTCCGGCCGATTCTATGTGAATGTGTTGTGACACCTCCAAGACGGGGGTCGTTAACGACTTCCAAGCACCTTTGACCCTTTGCTGACGTCACACTTCCGGTCTTCCGGTCTTTGAGTCATTACAACTTGAAAAGGATCGGAGAACTGATCAAAAGCTTTAGCTTGTTGGTAAGCGCTTTATTTTGTGTACAGTTATAAAGTTTACAATTATGTCATAATTTTGATTACCGTCACAGATGTACTTACATTAATATTTGTGTTCATGATAAGGCTAGAGCTTTAGCATTAAAAAGTCTTAAAAAACTTTATATAATATTTCACAGAGGTATGAGATCTTTCATTTTTGAGGTCTCGAAGTCGATGGTGAATATCAAACGCTGGTACCGTTCAAGATTACAGCCAGACAAACTGATGGAATTCCCAAGTTTTTATCGACGTCTCGTTTATGAAATGTCACAAGTGTCATGGAGAGAAGCTCATGGTTCTGTAGATATTGATGGTATGTGCTGATCTGCGCGACAGATTTTCCCTCCCTCGCACGAGATAAGCCTACCACTGTCGGTCGATAGCCCTCCCGTAGGGATATAAACTGCCCCGCTTATCACATAGAAACAGACCTATCATGTAGGGATGCAATATTATGAACGGCTGTCCGCATAACGTGTTTTGTGGTTGGATTAGAATCAGAAGATATGAAAATTACGGGACGATTTTCATCATAAGTTGTCCCGTTAAGTTCATGTAGCCAATCACAAAGAGGCATATAAATCAAGTTGATATTTGATATGATCATCAAATGTTGCTGTCCACATAACGTGTTTTGGGGTTGGATCAGAATCAGAAGATATAAAATTTACGGGAAGATTTTCACCATAAGTTGTCACGTGAAGTTCATGTAATAGACCAATCATAAAGAGACAGACAAATCACGCAGGTATGGGAGTTTTATCACCTGTCTACACAACGTGTTTTGTGGTTGGATCAGAATCAGAAGATATAAAATTTACGGGAAGATTTCCAACATAAGTTGTCACGTTAAGTTCATGTAACAGATAACAGACCAATCACAAAGAGACTGGTAAATCATGTAGATATTTGATCTAATCATCAACGACTGTCCACATAACGTGTTTTGTGGTTGGCTTAAGCTTAGAATTAGACGATATGAAATTTACGGGATTTCCATCATAAGTTGTCACATTAAGTTCATGTAATAGACGAATCACTAAGAGACAGACAGATCGCGAAGATACGCGATATTATCATCAACTGCTGTCCACACAACGTGCTTAAGGTTTAGATTCAGACGATATTTGAAAGAAGTACATCAACGTTATAAACTCTACATGAAGATTTTCGCCCAAAAATGTCATGTTAAGTTTTTGTAACAGGCCAATCACACTGGGCCAGACAAATCAAGGTGTGGGATATAATTATGAACGGCTGTCTATCCAACGTGTCTTGTGGTTGGCTAAGAATCAGACCTTTATTCCTAATTTTCACCATGGTACCATTAAACAAAACTTTTAAAGTGAATGTTAGTGTAGAAGGTATTACCTCACAAAAACGCAAAGATTGCTAGTATCTTCCCAAAATACGTACACTACCAAATACAAGTGTTATATGTTATCAATTTAATCTTAGTAACGATAGAAATAGTCTATTTCTTCAAGTTACCCTGTTTATTAATTTCAATTTACCACCATCAAAGCACCCGACTGGGAAAAGATCACCTTACACAAACCTATAAAAAGGAGTGCGTAAATATGATAAAACATAATATATATACATATATTCTACGAAATTAAAGTACGATCATAACAGAACCGTACATTTTACCCCAATAAAAGTTTTAGCACTTGACATAAGAAAGTATACTCTCCGTGAGACTTTTAAGAAGTCCGCTAAATGTATTTGTAGACTGTATTGACAACTACTGCTTACCAAAGAACCAAGAACATAATTCTTGAATTGACAAACCATTAAGTTTAAAATAATGATATTATGATGATATTAAGCTCATCATAAAGGGCGAGGTAAAGAAAAAAGGGGCATGTCACTGACATGTGCATCTGTTTGGTATATTTGGGGCCATCTGAATTGAAGCATTCTTTTCTAAATTTTCACAATTTTCTTTAAACATTTCCAATTCAGGCAAAAAAATGGCGGCGGTTGGAGCCGGTTTTCGCCACCAAGTAGTATAGTAAAACGCCCACCTTAAGTTAGCACGTTAGCTCCGAACTTTTAGGGCTTGTTGCACAAGAAGTGAATCTCGACCGGACTCTGCGGAACATCTAGCGCCCGTACGTTAGTGAACCCCGCCTCCAGTAACATCTGCCCCGCTAACTCCTGTCCCCACACGGTACCCAGGCCCTTCCCACCGAAGTACAGTGACACCGGCATACAGTGGAACAGGCTGGCCCCGTACAGGAGAGAAGCAACGGGGTTACCCATGTTGTCCTCTAGTTCAGAATGCCCCTTGATGTCAACCATGGAGAACTGCCCCCCTGGCTTGACCATGCGGAAAATTTCCCGCAAGGCCATATCTGGGTCTGCCTGGTCGTGGATCGC